>NW_028301539.1:9140000-9225000 GCF_042242905.1 Orbicella faveolata | reverse complement strand
CACAGGTTTCAGTTTTGCTCGATCGCTCGACTCGCTCGATCGTGAATTGAAGTCTTGAAGTTGAAGAAACAGCCGCTCAATGGAACGACTGCATCGTGCACAAGTATAAACTTACATTTCTGACATTTTCCTTTAAGCGTCAGTCTTCTGTTCATTTAAGCTTATTTTACCAAATAACGAAAGAGACAGAAATCATTTTTAAAAGCTACTCAAGTATTCAAGTCGCGCAACTCATCGATTTAACAGGAGATGGAAAGGAAATCGAAACCCACAAACCTGCTATTGAATAGGAGCATCTCCAACAGCTGAAAGCCAGGGGTGTTTGTTCGCTTTCTTCACTACTCTCGCTTCTTCTTCGCATATTCTTCTTTTCTTTACCCAAAGAGACCGTGAAGGACAGAGAGCTCAGCCACCAAAAGTTTCAACCATGTACAGTTTGTTTTCAGTTCTGTGGAAAACTGATCCAAATTTAAGCTTAACTAACTTTTGAGAAACGCTTTTGCAACCGAATGCAATTTTCGTTTGTTGTCCGTGGCTTGATATGTAGGTTAACCGAGCAATTTAAAGTTGTTTGTTTGTCAGGCGAGATCGAGAAAAGGTAAACTAACTCACCGCGATCCAAGAAAAATTTTGATCTGTCGCTTCGTCAGATTTGTGAATGAACATTTTCGCGCGGTTGATGGTGCTTTTGAGTTCATGTAAGCAGGATGAGATTCAATAAATACTTCCATCCGATAGGAAGGATGTTAGAAGTCTCAATGTTATAAAAGAAATGGTAAGAGTGTAGCTTGCAACTATCGAGTTATGGATGCACTTGGGAGGCTTGTTAAACACTCAAGAAGCTAAAGTCGCACTCGGCTATCGCCTCGTGCGACTCTAACGCTGCTTTCGTGCTTAGCAACCTCCCGCGTGCATCCATTTAACAAATAGATTCCATGTTGCCGTGCGTCTGTTCAGTAATAGATTACAGATGAAGTCAAAATGTGTTAAGATCAAAAAAGTGGCACACGAAGCGATAGCCGAGTGTGTTTAATGCAGATAAAGCTTTTTTTTATTTCAAAATCTTTCAACATATATACCTCGAAAGCCGGCCTTTGCCCACTTTGTCGAACACGAAAAAAGCTATTTGACACAGTCTATTGTCTATACAAAATGAAGCAGTCTCATTGGTTGCTATGCGTAGCAAAGAATTGTGATTGGTCCAGGAAGATCACGCCACTGTCAAACTTGACTCCGAGCGTCGCTTCTCGTAGAAAGAAAACTTACATCGAAAGCAGAATTGACCTGTGAAATCTACAAATCTTAAAGAAAACGCTGGAAAAGTCAAGTCAGTTTTTGTCATCAGAGCAGCCCTGTGAGCCGAAAAGCTTGGACGTTACCTTGAATATTGCAGGAGTTCAAAGAATACGCTCGCAAAACTTGCGGTTGCGGTCAATCTGGAGGCCATTTGATTCGGGTTTTGAATTAAGGAGCGTTAGTGACGGTGGAAATATGTGTCCTCTGTGATTGGTGATTCTCAAATCAGTTTGAAATAGTGTCAGAGATACCTTTTAGCTGCGATGCAATTGGCTGTGAGCTGTAGTGAGCTATACTTTGCTCGCTGCTGTGCCCAAAAACGGACTGGAACATTCGCATCGGAAAGCAAGGTTATGTGTTTATTTTAACTGATTTTAAAAAGTAATGTTTTGATGTGTCGTTTCTGACACAATCAGTGTTTCAACAATTATTTTGAGACTGAGAAAAGTTGAATTTTTTAAATAGATCAATCTGATAAACATTTTTTTTATTGGGTTTGTTAAATTCGAGATAAGCGGCAATGGTTCTTGGCTTACCGAGACCAATTTTTTACTTGGTTTAGTCTCACTCTACTGCCGACTGAGAGTGCTCGAGTATTTTAGCCATTTTCTAAAAAAGAAACGGCTTTATCTTTCTTCTTCCTGCTCCTCGTTCCTGTTCAATGCCTCGACAAAAATCTTTTGTACCTTGTCTTTTGCCTAGTCTCGTAAAATAGTATCTAAATTCTCAAAACTTTCCGCCATTTTAAAACACAGAGGGAAAAACTTGGTAACGATGACGTTAATCGTGCGTCTGTCCTCTAATAGATCATAGGCGAGAACCAATCAAAATGGAAGAATAACTTGGATTATTGTATAAAACTCGATAGTTGCACGCTGCACGCTGTCTATTTCTTAAATGAAAGTAGACTGAAGCTACAAAAAGAGTGTTATAATGAGTTACGCACGCAGGTTGTGATGTGAAATTCAAAGCGCTTTACACCACAGACGTTAGATTTGTGGTCGTGTGTTTGATAAGAATGAATTCGAACAAACTACAAATTGTTCCTCGTTTTTCACGTCACTGATTAACAAAGCTATGGCTATGGCTATTTCTATGCGACCGCGCAAAACCTCTATACTGTGTAGTGTTTGTCTTTGTTTTTTGTTGCTGGTGTTTTCGTTTTGTTTATATATTTCAAAAACATATAAATGCTCACATAACTTGCAATTCAGTACACAACTTTCTACATTTTCTACTATCTCTGCAATGAATACTCTGCTTTCATTACAATGACTTTCATTACTTCCACTAAAATTCTTACTCTACTAACAGTGCGAAAAAATAATGACCCTTTGGTTCTTTTCTTTTGTTCTGTCTTGTTTTGTTCTGTTTTATTGAAGAATTGGTTCATGCTTAGCGTGCGTATATTTAACAAATAGATTCCCTGTTGCCGTGCGTTTCTTCAGTAATAGATCGCAGATGACGTACGCGTCAAACGTGGCAAGAACTAATAAGTGGCTCAAGAGGCGATAGCCGAGTATGTCATTGATGTTCTTACCACATTTTGACGTCTTCTGTGATCTATTACTAAACAGACGCACGGCAACATGGAATTAATTTGTTTTATATAATAAAGAAACAACAGAAAAATCGTTTTTTTATTATTTTAAAATCTTTCAACATAACTCGAAAGCCGACCTTTGTCCACTTTGACGTAATCTATTGGCTATACAAAATAAATAAATCTCATTGGTTGCTATGCGTAGCAAAGAATTGTGATTGCTCCAGGAAAATCACGCCACTGTCAAACTTGAGTCGAAAATCGCTTCAAGTGGATTAAAAACTTACGGCGAAAGCAGAATTGATCTGCGAAATCTACAAATCTTAAATAAAATGTTGAAAATTCAAGTCAGTTTTTGTCATCAGAGTAGCCCTGTGAGCCGAGAAGCTTGAATGGTTTTTGAATATTGCAGGAGTTGAAAGAATACGCTCGGAAAACTTGCGGTTGCGGTCAACACTGGAGGCCATTCGATTCGAGGTTTGGATGAAAGGAGCGTTAGCGACGGTGGAAATTTGTGTCCTCTGTGGTTGGTGATTCTCAAATGGGTTTGATATAGTGTTGGAGATACCTTTTAGCTGCGATACAGTTGACCGTGAGGTGTAGTGAGCTCTACTTTGCTCGCTGCTGTGCCCTGAAATGGACTGGAACATTCGCGTCGGTAAACAAGGTTAAACTTAAGCTTACGCGTTTTTTTTTAACTGATGATGTTTTGATGCAGTAATTCCTGGAATCAATCGCGTCAACAATCATTTTGAGACTGAGAAAAGTTGAATTTTTCTAAAAATAAATTAACGACATAAACATTTTGCTTAATGGTTTTGTTAAATTCAAGACAAAGCAAATGTTTCTTACCTTAAAATAATTCTAAGCCAATTTTGTGTTTGGTTTAGTCTCGCTCGACTGTCGACTCAGACTGCTCGAGTATTTTTTCTCTTAGTCAATTTGTAACAAAAAAGCGGCTTTTTCTTTCTTCTCCCACACTCTCGTACCTGTTCAATGCTTCGACAAGACTCTTTTGTACTTTATCTTTCCCCCTTCATGTAAAATAGTATCTTAAATTCTTAAAGCCTTCAGCCACTTTAAACACAGAGGGAAAAACTTTGAAATGATGACGTCAATCGTACGTCTGTCCTCTAATAGAGAATAGGCGAAAAACAACCAAAATGCGAGAAGAACTTGCGTTATTATATAACAAGCTATGGATGCACAAGGGAAGTTTGTACAACGCGAAAAAAAGCATAAGAGTTGTTTGACGCGCAACCGAGGGTAACTCTGGATTCTTGAGTGCTCTCCAAACTTCCCAAGTGCATCCATAAGACGATAAACACACAGCTGAAAACATGAACCAGTTCTTTTATAACATAGCGACAACAACTTGAGCGCTGAAACATGTTTTATTTGTGATTGACTACAAAGTTCTCCCAACGCACGGCGAAGGAAAACAAAGGATCCCGTTGACTGGTTAAAACATGCCACAATCACTTAAGCTAAGGTCGAATGAAACTCTTCATCTAGAATAAAATTGTCACCGAAAAATTCACTTCTCTTAATTACATGTATTGAAAATGTAAAGGATAAGTAAGCAAGTTAAAAATACTCGATGAAAATATTGACAAACAAAGTCAAAGTACTCAATTTTTAGTAAGCAAGGTCAAAGTCAAGGTTTTGGATTAAAACTCGACGGAAATTGCGCAACTAAAATAAAACTGCAAACATCATGTCATATACCCACGGCCGTGAGTATATAGAGACTTCTACCGTAAGGGCTCAAAAGAAATTAGATACGAGCAGCGCGCGCGCTATTTTACAATTTGTTTTTCCTTCTGTCTCTTTTACTTTGCTTTCTTTTTCTTCTTTCCTTTTGTTTGCCTTGGTGAAAGTGGGTTAGGTTCAGGCTCGTACCTGTATTCAAAGTCTCTATCCCGCAGAGTTTTAAGAAATAACTTCTTCAAAAGCCATCAACCTTTGATTGTGATCATTAAACTTCAGTTCATTTCTAATGAATCAGGCGATGTAAAAAACAAACTCAAAAACAAACAAACAACAACAGCAACAAACAAACAAAGTACTTACAGTGCTGTACCTGGGGTAACAGAAAACCCTCTGTTTCTTGAAGACATCAGTTTGGCCATAGAATTTTCAAAGCACTTTTAAATACGTTCCGCAAATACGCGTTTGTTACTCATTACTTCTCATAAAAAACGTGACTCCTGATTATTATTATCAGAATGCGCAGGAAGTTATTAGATGTTACAGCAATGCAAGAATAAGGCAGAAAAGGGGCGAGTGAATCATGAATTATAGGATTCTGCAGGCTGGTTAAACATGTTATAACTAATTATTTTCCCCAGTAGAGATACCAGTTGTCATCTCAGTTGAGGCCGATGTCAACTGAAAGACGAACAACTAACTTGACATTACACATAACGAATTTCCCTTTGAAAAAACACAGGAATGAAATATGATGAAATAAATGATAATGATAATGATAATGACAATGACAATGACAATGACAATGACAATGACAATGACAATGACAATGACAATGACAATGACAATGACAATAATAATGATAATGATAATGATAATAATAATACAAATAAAACAAAAAACGCGCGGTATGACAAAGTCTGAGGGTCCGCCACTCCTATGAATCTTGCGGAGGAGTGGTGTATGAGTTTGAGGGAGACTGGGAGGTAGCGATGGTGTTAGGATTATGACAAACTAACAACTTTGTAGAAGATCCTGCCAACTAACTAATTATCCAACCAAAGAGCAAACCCCATAACCAGTCCGCTATAAGCTCGCAAATTTTATTTTATTAGCCTTCTGGTAAAAGTACTCATTATATACCGTTAACAGCAGATTGTACACGACACAAAACTATTATAAGTGGTCACTCCTACGTTGTGCTCTCTCGTTAAGATATTTTGTCTAAAGATTATCATAGTTTGTTAGTTTTGACTAACGACAACTTGCACCAATCCGTTTAACTGGAGAATCCTCACCTACAGGTAAGGCAAAGACTGTTTCGTTTACTACAAAAAAAAAGTAAAATAAAATAAAATAAATAAATAAATAATGATAAAACGGCAACTCGACAATTGTTGCCCAACGGAATACAGACCGTTAATATGCAATAATATGAGGTATCTGAGCACATCGTAACGTAAGTTTAAAGCTCTGTGTATTGTTTCAGGAGGTTCTCAGCAGTGCCATTAACCTTTTAACTGAGAAAAACACGCCTAATTTACCTTACTTTACAATTAATAGCATTTGTGATCAAATCCGAAAGTAACAATTACCTTTAACCCGGTAGTGAAAAAAGTATTTCATTTGACTACTTTAACACAAATATGTCAATCCTCAAACAAGGCCATGCCTCATACGTTACAGGATAAAATCTAACGAATCTTGCTTTGACAACAGGACTAAGTGAATGCTTCACAATACTGCTTCTATCTGTGTTGCCTGGGAACACCTACAAATGAAAAAGAAATTGCAGAACAGTATGCATTATGCACCTATGACTAAAATCAACAGAGAAAATTTACTTTTACTGGTGTAATAGCACATAAATAAAGGTTGCGAAATATGCTAGTTATATTTGAACTTGTATCATACAGAGTTTAATAAAATAATTAATTATAAATAGCCTTTTATGGTCCATCATCATTATTATTGTTGTTATTATTATTATTAGTGTTACTGTTATTAATTTATTATTATTATTATTACCATTTTCTTGTCCATTCCAATATAATCATTAATAATCATTATAATAACACCTTCAATGTCCTCTTTGTCTTTAAACTGCAGAAAACTTATTAGTAAACTTAATTGTAGCACAAAAAACCCTGAAGGGCACTTTGTCCGTCCTGATATGCGAATTCTCCACTGTTCTTGCTGCCAATCATTTTCAGTGGAAAGCCATGAACCTTTGTTTTTTTACACCCAACTTGTTACACGAATTGCTAGATTCCCATGCGTTTTTCTTTTATACATAGCGAGACATGCAGTCTTTATATACGAGGACTACAGTGCTTGCATGGCTTAACCACGAAGCAATTGTACTGTTTACTCAGACAAATTAATGCTTTCTCTAAAGACCTCAACTCCAAGACAAGAGTATAATTTGTTAGCCACCTTTTCCACATTGTTTCCTTGTAGCTGTTCCATGTTCCTCCATCTGTAGAAAAATGCACTTTGTAGCTGGTGATCCAATCAGAGCTTCTTCCGTGTTCTTGTGATGCCACTGCACAAACAGAGTGCACTGTAATCATATCAACTTGAAGATAGTCTGTTCTGTTATTTTTTGTCTTTGTACACCACGCTCCATCTTCCCTGATCTCATTCAGCCGGCCATAGTATGGATAATATCTACTACTATAGTATGTGCTTGCCGTCATTCTAGCATCTGGTATTTTGATCCTGTGCTCTACACCAACAGGTCCACATACTGAACCACAAACAAACAAACAAACAAACAAACAAAAAAGCAATAAGAAAGACAATCGTGTTACTGCGTTACGAACCTTTCAGTCAAATGCAGTCTGGGGCATTAACTTAGCAAAATATTAATCATATATGTACTGTCTGGCATATAAATCTTATTACTGATATAACATTTTCTAGTCCCTGTCCATAAATATGGAAAATAACTCGGCAAGGGTCGAAAATTCGATTTCGCTTATACTTTTATGGTAGATAATCTAGGGCATGACAAAAACTACTGGGTGTTTTTTTTTTTTTTTGGCAAAATATCCTTTTATTTCAAAGAAATATGCAAAGTACCAAATTCCGTTTAAATCGTCATGTGACGCACCATTTTATTAATCAAGTTTGAGAGCCTCGCATGCAAAACCACATTATTCTTCCTTCTTTAAAACACTCAATTATTTTGTGCAATGTTTAAATCTGTACTGGGTTGATTTTAGGGAATATTGCGTTGTCTTTTTGGGTGCAAAATAATTAAATTTCGAAGACATGTATTTCAGCACAGGCCACCCAAGCTCTCAATGTTATCCTTTTTTTTTTACACTTTTATGCGAACGTTCAGTCTAACGTGACATATGGTATGTACTATTACATGACGACCGAATTTGACTACGCGAAACGTGACTCTGGCATTGCAGCATGTGGAGGTGTTGTGTTACAACGGTTTGAATTTATAAATGTAATAAACGACGGACGAAGGCTAAAACTACGAAGGCACTTTATTAAAACTAGATACGAAAACGGATAATCGTGGCTTTTTCTACTCCTGGGCTACCGCGCCTAGCTTGGTAACCATCACTTGGCACTAGGTACCAGTCCTACATAAAGGTTTGTATGAGAATGCAACGGCTTTGCTTGAAAAGTCAATTATTCTTATATTTTGTGAATAAAATCTACTCACCCTGTTGCTGTGTTGTATTCTTTGTTGTTTGCCAGCTGCTCTGGCCGTTCTAACGCGATTTCGGCGAGTTATCGTTCTGTTGGTTTCCACTACTAAAAGAAAGACAAGGCCGGACACTGATTTCCGTAGTGCCCGCCGCTGGAAGCGAATCAATGCGCTGAAAATAGCCCTGCCGGCTCAATTCCTTCGTAGAATCGAAGAAGAGATGTCGAAGTTCCATGTCAGTTCACTCGCTACGCGATTGCGTCCACAACGCCTTCGCAACGCTACATTTATTTCGAGATTGCTACGCTCGCAAATTCGAAAACAGCCGCTTCACAAAAGTTAGGACACTTTTGCGGTGTTGGGTAACTATAATTAGCCCGACCGGGGGTAGTCAGCAACGATTTGTCAACATTCAAACCAAAATGCTCCCCGGGTAACCGGGCACTCCCTTTATGAGTTTGACAAATAAAGCACAGTTATGGTTGCCGGTGATGCATTCATCAATGTCTAAATTAAAAATAAACTTTTCAAGCTTTGGCAATGGGAAACCTAAAAAGCTCTCATACGCAAAAAGTAAATGAAGAGTTTAGATCTATTTTACACAAAGAAGAAGTCAACAGCAATAATATGCAAGTTATGCTCAAAACATTACTCAAGTGATACGAAAACTGACGGTCATTAACCTTCTAAAGTCATGTCGCAACAAAACAACACTGCCGTTCCATTCCCGGTTGGATCCAACCAGTACTTGCTGCTAACGGTTTCTTTGCCTTCGCTTGCCTTTATTTCCTGACACGAATGCGCTGGGAGCTCCGGAATGGAACCCAGAGGAGCTTTGATCAAGAAAAAACAAAATAATATAAAACTAACTCAGTATACTTTGAGTCCTACCGAAAGAAAATGATAGTAAACTTTGTTTCTGTCCAACGATGGTCTACAGGCTCACGAGGATCAAAGATCGTTGACTAAGAATAAACTCCTGAGAAAAGTCTACTAGGCCAGGAAAATTGAACTAAGGAATTTTATATTTTTACTTTTAACCTCCACTAATGAGTAGAAAAGCTATTATCAAGGATGTTAGAGCTTGACGTCTTCCAAGAAAAGTCGATAATTTGCGCCCAAGAAGAGAACATTGAACTTCCTTGATGACGTCCGCCTCTGAAAAGTGTCTATGCTAATAAGGCTTCTTAACAGTTTTGTACATACCCCGGTTGCTCAAGCGCCGTAAGTAAACACGTGCCGGATCTGAGCGGAAATGTTCAGGTCTTGCCTCCTTGGTTCGGTTATTCAGTTCGCACAAATTTTCCTCTACGACGTAGTTATAGCTTTGACAAGTGAGTTCTCTTTCACACCTGATATCACACTCGTGAAAGGCTCTGACGGAAAGCTTTTTAAAGACGAATCCTTGTAGAGCCATCCCACTTATGCTCCGTTCCTCTTTGCATTGTCCCCCAGCAGATACGCAGTCCATGGCCATAAAGTACCCGGCGAAGAGGAGGAAACATGAAACAGTCCACCGCATTCTCCCGGTCTCTCAATTTTTCACTGTAGGGGAGACTAGCAAAATATAACACTTTTAAACGCACTGCGATTTTAAAAATGACAAAATAATGCATGTCGTAAAAAAAAAAAGGAATTTTGGTCGATAGCTTGACGTGTCGTATGCTTTAAGGTGGCCGAACATAGTTTTCGCGCGCGCTTTTGCTGATGCAATTCGGCGCGCGCACAAGGATTGCAAAAAGCAGACATGCCGTCAATAGAGCGATCATTTTATTTACTCAACACCCGCAGTATCTGTGCTATTTTTCTCTATAATTGAACGCAGCGTATTGATGGCTTTAGTCTTTTAGTACAAAGATAGGTTAGAAAGGTAACGATGCAAAGAACCCAGCAATTCACAGCTTCTTCTTTCTTAGCGAAAGAGCCCAGTTAAATGCAACACATGCGTAGTAAGTGAAAAAATTGCGATTGAATGAAAATTGCACTCTCGGAAATACGCCTATTTCTCGAGAACCACTCATTAGAATTTCACGAAATTTGGCACGAAAATACTTTAGGAAATAAGTAACCGGAGTATTGACAATAATTGAACTTAAACAAAAGAAATTCTAGATTTTCCAGTGAAACTTCAACAAGGGATAATTAAATATCTCTCTGTTAAATTATTAGCAAAATGGTGTTCACTTATGAGAATCATTACAAGCTTGTTGCATGCAAATTATAAAGAAAATCTAATAGCTAGATTTTCTGCAAATAAACAAAACCGATTTTAAAGGTCTGTTTATATTTATTCATGTTGCCATGGCAACGGCACTTTCGTCAGCTTAAGCGTCATAATACCAAAGTTTGTGTTGTTAGCTAGCTTGCTGCCATTTTTGACGACCGAGGGATCAAGGGTTTTAGAGAAAAAGGTCAATGGAACACAAGTATGAAAAACTGTGTTCAGCCACCTTAACATACATCCCCAGAACTGACACTTGGATAGCATACAATTCAATTGAAATACTAAGGAAAACGACTGGAATCTAATTTTAAAAGAAATTTTAAGTGACAAACTGATAAGATACAGACCAATATCTTAATGTCTATTGAAAAAAGTAAAAAAAAAAACATTTGCCAGGCCAGTAAAGAGAAAGTTTCTCACTACCCGAATTCTCATTTAAACCTGCTTTTAATGCTCTGTTCAATAATATCTCCTTAATAAAAGTGTTAATTACAGTTAAGACATTCACGAAACTTTAGGCATTGCTTAATTTGTGATATTAGCCAAGAAATAAATTAACTTCAGTCTACGACTTCAAGCTACATGTACTACCTGGCTATTACTGTTAATTAGTATGAGTAGATCATTCCAAGCTATTTATCCGCATTAAGAGTGGACTATCGACCGACGAGTGGCTCAATACCAAATGAGAGAGAAGGGACTGCAATACAACAGTCATATTTCCTCTGAGCGAAACTTTAACATTTTGTGCAAGTATGGAAAAAACAAAAGTATCAAAGCCTTGAAAATAGAAAAGGAAAGAAAATTGGTCTCATTTAAACGAGAGCAATCTGCTTTCTGTAATTCACATGTTTCATCAGATTCGCACAATCTTAAGGGGATGTCAAAGAACTCTCAAATTGTAACCATGAATTAGCATTTTGACTAAAAATTATACTTAAATTAAACCACTGTCAAGGAATCCTCACTAAACATTGGACGCGCCGTTGATTTTTCGAAGCTAACTTCATGTGGGGACTTGAATTACAAAGACTGTGTAGTAATACATGCAATTTCTTTACTTTGAAAGAGTTGCAAATGATAGAACTCGAGTAAGAGTCTGTAAAAACGTTTGTTACAAATTCGTTGTCAAGAGAGAAGACCCCTTGGATCAAATCTGGTGTGACGAAGGACACTACCATGAAAGCAAGAAGGAAAAATTAACTGCTGGGAAATTGAGGGCCAATCTCCAAGAAGATTAAAAAAAAAAAAAATGTAAAACTACAGCAAAAGATAAACCAAGGGAGTAATTAGTAATGACCAGTCTTGCAACCATCGCCTGTTGATCAATTTCAGCTGTCAGTTTCTATTTCTATTTTGCCAACCGGAGCACTTTGTTTGTTTTCTGTCTGCCAGAAGCCTATCTCTTGGATCTCAATTTCCCCGTTACTGCAAATCAACATGCAAAATAGTATTTGCCCGCAAATTTCATTGGGTTAATTCTATTTAATAGAGCTACCTTTTGGAGTTTCAAGCTTGGTTCTAATTGGTCGGCGGTAAGTCCCCGTTGACAACCTCTTTGATGAGGTGTGACAAGCTCGAAAACTTTTACTTACTTTTTCTCGTCGTGCCCCACAGGACGATAAAGGACATTTAGAACAGCCCTCTTTAGCAGCCAAAAACTCGGATTTTGTTTTTTTTGCGGGATTTCCTTGCTTGAAGCAAATTTATAGGGTGCGTATGTTATGAGGATCAGAATTACTTTTAGTGTATCTGTCATGCAATTCCAGACTTTTCTAGAATTATTTTACAATGTGTAATATTCCAGAAATTTCTTTGATGTGACTCAACAGTTTTCACAAATAGTACACCTTGTAATGCTCTATAAATAATAACAGAACATTCTAGATACCCAGAGTAAAAGTATAAAAGCAGGCTTGTAAGTAATACAACACACTCTCTCCTTATATGCCCGAGGGCTCAACCTCGTGGCCGCTTGTGATTCAATTTATGTAATGCTATGGATACTATACTGTGAGGAAGCTATAATCAACTGCGATAACTTTGGTGAAGCTATGACTTTTGCCCTTGCTATACCCGGAGAGAAGAAAGAGAAGCAAGAGTTTGTGTGCACAGAAGAATCCAGTGAGTGGAAAGAATGCAGTGAATCAAGAAACCCAACCTTGGTTGTCTACATTCGGTGGAAGTTGGAGTTCAAAGTTAATCAAGATGAATACCTTTAGGCCATGAAGGACAGTAAGCCTGCTTAATACGAACTGCTTAACTTAATCTTTAACCTAAGTAAAAGTAACAGTGTAAAACTAATAAATAGTAGTTAAAAGGGTAACTGCTGGTTGTCACACTTTTGTTGCGTGCCCTATATCGCACTCGGGAGTTCTTTTTACTTATGCCTTGTTCGCGGACATCTCTTGGTTATTCCAGTACGTTAACACGTAGATTTGACGGATTTTTTACCAAATTTAACCAAAATGTTTCTTGTTTTAACATTGCAACACAGTGTCCGGAGCTTTTTATGATATTTCAAAAGCTTCGTCTCTTAAGCCGTCTGAAGTGACATAAGAAATATTCGTCTTGCAACATAAATTTTCTCTTTAAAAAATAAATCTGGTGAGAAACCTGCAGGGCCGAGGAAAACAAGAAAGACGAAAACTCCTTCAACAAAAGAAAGAAGGAGGAACTCACCGCTTACGACAGATTGAAGTTTCATGATTAAACCAGCCTTCAAAAAAGTGGAAAGTATAGTGCTCCGGTAATCCAGCAAAAGGTCACCCCAGTGAGTTTATGGCACTCACAAAGTTTTCTGTTTTTTCGGATCACCGGTTGATGACTTAAGTTGCTAGTTTTGTTTCCCTCACTTTTCTTACTATGCTGTCTGAAGCGCTCTGCTTCCTTCCTTTTTCCCGCGCCGTATTCGTAGTCCGACATCTGCTTATTGACATGGTGCAGTTTGTTTGGTCGAAAGTGCCAAGACAAAGGAAGGTAATTTAGTTCAGCAAACACTGTCACTTTTGCGTTTGAGGCCTTGCGTGCGCTAACCAGTAGATGAAATCTTTAATATAATTATTTCCTTTGATGCTATTGTTTAAACGTTTTACAGTTTTTATTACTATTATTCTTTTCTCTTCTTTTCTCCTTTCTATGGTTTGTTGTAAAAAAGCAACAGGAGTAGCAAGATTCTGAAAGACACCGCTGAAGATTTACACTAACCTTAACATCAGTTTTGATCGATGAAGTGAACACTTATTTCAAATCGAAATATTGGAAACAATCATGAAAGAATAATTCTTTAGTTTTCTTATTCCAGAAATTAGAATTTGGAGTAAGGGTCACTAATAATATTACATATTTAAGTCTCAGAACTTATGGAGTGTAATCATAGGATAAGAATTTGAAGTGGGGTTGGTCTTATTTCTCCTCCTGCGCCGTCATGTTTACGATTTTTCGATTTAATTTCTTACACACGTACATTAAAAACAAATTCTTCATGCGTTTTTAATTTTTTTTTTTTTTCCGTATTATATCATTATCACGGTTAGTAACGTAGTCAAACAATTGAGTGGATTATTCACCTTTATGTTTGGCTTTAATAGTTTTTCGTGGTACTAATTGAAAGTCGGCGTTATCACTTTAGTGATTTTATTAATGTTAGGGCTGTTTACACGTACGGAGAGGAAGGTTCTAGCACTCAGAAGATTCTGGAAGGAGTATAATCCTAGCACCATACGTTTTCTGTATTCAGTATACAATTGGCCTTAACACCAAAATCTCCGAAACGCTAGGCTCTTCCAAGCTGAAAGATAAGAAGATGCTAACATCATGTAAACTATCTTCCCTCGGAATACTAGATCCTAGAACTAGGGACAAAGCCAAACAATTATGATGGCATCCAAGCGGACTAGTGTTTAAGACCGACAATTTCATCTTCTTTTTTCTTTCTCCACATGGTAACCACCTCCACGGAATTTTTGCTTGTAAACCAAACGAAACGTTATCTCGTATCTTCCTACTGCTAGGTTCTCCCTCCCTTCATGTCACCAGCTCCTCACACGTACCTATCTGCTGTCTCACTTTCGGTTTTCTTCCCCACGATTTTTACAGCCCCGCAAAAAAGGTATTATAGATTCCTGGAGGTGTGAAAAAATAGATAAGAATATTAAAATATATTCAGCATGTAAAAAAGACCTTTTTTAACCTTCCCTCTAGATTAAGCTGTTAGTTTTGGTAATACCTCACCAGTTCCTCGTTGAAAGATAGCGGTTCTCTTCGATGTTGTGCATCCTTACATTGAAATTACTTCCAATTGTTCAGTCTTTAATAAGCATAAACAGCTTGCACCAGCTGTAATCAGCTATCTATATTGAAATTAAAACTACCGGTCTTTGTGTAAAGATTTATTCATCATGAACAGGAAGATAATATTTCGAGATGAGTAATCGTAGTCTGGTGTCCCCAATTAGTATGCATTGTACGCTAGCGACTTCGACACGTTGATAAAGTTCTTATCTTATCTTACCTTATCTTATTTGCCAGCTGTCGTGTATTATCGACTTTTTGTTAAAAAAAATTAAACGAGAGCTTGCCGACTCTTCATGGAACTGGGGTGAAAATGTGCTAGAAACAAGAAAATTAACTCCAGTTGACGTCCGTGGTTCTAAAACGTCTGTACACATAAGGGCCTTCTCATGAATGTAACTCCGACAAGTCAAAATACAAAAGACGTATTTTGACTGATTAATTCGCATAGAACGGCGACGTCAATAACTCGAACTTCATAACAAAATTTTTTACCAAATCAATGACATCCTTGAGTGATGGTAGAGATCTTACTCAGTTATGGTGAACAGACGATGCTGAATTTATTTTTCTTGATATATGTGAAGCAAGCATTTATAAGCTGTTATATAATGATTGTCTGTTAATAAAGTATTCAGAATTCCGTATGAAGAAATTATGCGAACGATCTTATCGGCCTGCTTCAGATGGCTTTTTGCGCCAGCAGAGCGTTTTAGAACTGTCGAGACCTCCTAACGTTAGGTATATGTTTCAATTTCCATCTGTAATTGAAACAAAAATTTATAACAAAGTAAACATCGATTTGAAAAATGTGCATTTCATTTGCTCGATAGATGCTTTCAAGGCAAGTAACAATCGTATTTCCAATAAAAAGCTTTCGGAAACCACTCAAAATCCTGTAAGATTCTTCGAGAGGAATATTTTGACACATTCGGTGAAAGCGGCTGGGCTTGGTTATATGAGAAAGAAAGATAGAAAATTACGGTCAGAGAGCGTAGACATTCGTAGCGCCGATCGTTTCGCCACGCTTTCGCCACGATCGTTGCGTCACGTTTCTGCTGAATTCAAAATTGTTTCACTCAAAACGTGATTTTCAATGAATAGGTAACAATTCTAAGCCTTTTAAAGTTCAAAACGATGAGTTCCAATGAAATAATTGCTATGAAAAAAAAAACAAAACAAAACAAAAACAAACAGTTATTTCAGTAGAACTCGCAATTTAAACGTTAAAATCGACGAAAAGAACCCATATAAATCTCGATGTGTTTTCTTTCTCACTTCGTGATATTACTCCGAAAGCTTCCGAAAAATTACGCACCATAATAATGGCCGTTTTTGATTCGGAATGCCCGCATTTAGCGAAATCCTAACAATTCATAACTATTGAAATTATTTAGTTCTAAAAAGCGATTAAAAGAACACGAAAACACCTCGAGCCATTTCGATACGCTGTCCACCTCTCTGCAATGGTAGCGTCAGCCGCTCGCGCGGAAAACACATGACTTTCCGCCCGTTCCCACGCCGTTGCTTCAAACCGACATACATTCCTTTCCCATTGTTTGCCATATTTTTTTACTTGGCACAATCAGCGCCTAGTTGTTGTATCCTTTTACTGTTTTCGTTCAAGAAAAAATCCTGACGGGCCATTGCCACGATTGGTAGACATTTTAGCGCAAACCATGTCGGTTTGAAGCAGCCTCGTAGAAACGGGGAAAGTTGCCTGACTCCTGTTCAAGCGGCTTCGAGAAAGACTAATGTACTACACGACTGGAAATGTCTTGAAGAAATTGCATAGTCACGGACTGAAAAGACAACGTAAACTTTAAGGACCCACTTCTAATCGACAACCGACGAGGCATTTACTCACTGCTGAGCTTTTCTAATGTAACATACAGAAAACGAATAGGATATTTGGCAGAAAAAGAAAGCCTGGTTTCTTTTTCTTGCCAAAACAAAACAAAACAATAACAAACCGCTCAGGAAAATCGCAAGCAATCGCTGAAGATCATTGAAGAAAGTGCCTGATCAAATACTTGGAATATACTAGACCGGCAGTGGAACAATCCGATTGGCTAGTTTTAGTAACTGGCCCTGTAAACTAATTTAGTTTTGCAAGAAAGATACCTACATCCACATGAACATCTACAGGAACATCTACATCCATTACGTACGCGATGCCCGTCTGGGGCGGGGTTAATCAGACAGACAACATTGGAAAGACAACATTGCCGTGCTGCTAGAATTATTTTTGGCTTTCCACCGGACATGCCAACAGTTGACGTTTTAGCTACCGTTAAGTGGAACACTTTAACATATATGTATATGGCATGCTCCCTAGCACTTTGGCTGCAGAGTTGATTATCCACGGCGACAGACCTTCTTCACGACTGAAGCATGGGCTGATAGCACTGAGTTTTGCCTCCAAATACGTTAAAAACTCCATTTCCTATAGAGGGGCTGTCCTCTGGAACGCTATAGGGCGAACTAATAGATCGATACTAGAGAGCACAGACCTGAAATCTTTTTTGAAGAATGTTGTTAATTGTAACACTTTTAAGGAATTTAATTTTAATGTTTTAGCCCCACAAATAATTAACAAAAGATCGGAGAATTTTATTTATTTTTAACTATTGATCTCATTCGTTGTTATCAAAATTATATTTTTTATTAACTGTATTAATTATTTATCTATTAATCGTAGTTATTTTATGTATCTTATTAGTACACGACCCCACAAGCTTGTTAGCTTTGACGTCTTTTATCGTGTATAAATAAAGGTTGTATGTATGTATGTATGTATGTATGTATGTATGTATGTATGTATGTATGTATGTATGTATGTATGTATGTATGTATGTATGTATGTATGTATGTATGTATGTATGTATGTACATGAATTAAAAATGAAGAAGAAAAAAGGCTCTTACGGAGAACGTTTTAAAGACGAATCCTTATAGAGCCATTCAATTTATGCTCCGCCGTACCTCTGTACATTGTTCACCAGCAGATACACAGTCCAAAAAGAAGCCGACGAAGAAGAAAAAACATGGAACAGTCCATAGCATTTTCCGGGTCTATCAATTTGTAACTGTAAGAGAGACATAGTCCAAATATAAAACAGTTGACTTAAGTTAAGGCATCTACAAACCTCATGAGGCATCGTTCAATTTGGAAATCTTTAGGAGCCGAAAACTTAGGCTCTTTTTTGTCGTGGATTTCCTTGCTTCGAGCGAATTGTTAGGGCTCGTAGATTTAACCGATTTTTACGAACCTTAGCCAAAATGTTCCTCGATCACCGTTGCGCTTAAGTGAAATTTCAAATACTTCTTCCCTAAGGCTATTTCAGATGACAAAGATCGGAAAAGCCTCACCTTTGTAATCCGTCATCTACTGATAGACATGATGCAATTTGTTTGTTCGTACGCACGAAGACGAAGGCAGGTAATTCAGTTCAGAAAACAGTGTCAGTTTTGCGTTTGAAGGCCTGTGTGCGCTTACACATATATAGACTAAGTCTTTAAAATAGTAACTCTTTTTATTCTACTTTTCTTTTTAGTTCTCCGGGTTTTTTAGTACCATTATTATTTTTCCATTTTCTTTTTATCGGTTTTTTCATCTTTTTCTATTACATGGTTGTGGTTAAAACAATGCTAAAGGTACACAGCAACCTAAACATCAGTTTTGATCCACGAATCAAACATCTATTATAAATGCACATATTGATAGAAATTGCAAAATAATGTTTATTTAATTTTTCTCATTCCTGAGTTTATCTTTTGATGCAAGGGCTACTAATAATACTGTAACTAAATGCACAGTAATCATAGAGTGGGAATTTGACGTTTTTGTCTTATTTCTTCTCCCGTTATGTAAGTTTTTTCCGTCGTATTTTTTTAGCACGATTTTTATTTATTTTATTTGTTTATTTTGATTTTTTGATTTTTTTCACTCTCGGACATAGTCAAGTGCCATTCAAATCAAATTCTCCATACGATTTTGTTTCCTTGTTTTATATCATAAACAAGGATAGTGATTATGATATAAACTAATTCAGCGTTAATTCAGTAACCTTCGTTATTTTAGGGCTGACTACACGAAGAAGGTGGCCTCATGGTTAGTGCGCTCGTCTCCGGATCGAGCGGTCCGGGTTCGAGCCCTGGCCGGGGACATTGTGTTGTGTTCTTGGGCAAGACACTTTACTCTCACAGTGCCTCTCTCCACCCAGGTGTACAAATGGGTACCGGCGAACTTAATGCTGGGGGTAACCCTGCAATGGACTAGCATCCCATCCAGGGGGAGTAGAAATACTCCTAGTCGCTTCATGCTACAGAAACCGGGATAAGCTCCGGCCTGATGGGCCACTTGGCTCGTATGCAGACTTTACCTACCTACCTACACGAAGAAGACGATCATAGAAGGAGTAACATCCTCGCACCATACGTTTTCCGTATTCAGTTTACATTTGGCTCTTGCTAGCACCAGGACTTCTATTTGCTCTGAAAAGCCTCGATGGGGACTGGACAATTAAGTATACAGGTATACAGGTATACAGGAATACAGGTATACAGGTATACAGGTATACAGGTATAAGAAGAGAGTTGCGCTAGGACGATCCTAGCACCAGGGGAAAATGCAAACAAACAAGGCGGTTTCAGATTTGTCGGACGTCATTTGAGCTGCCATCTTAGTGCGCCATATTGGATTTTACGATTTCGTTCAAAAGTAGGTAATTAACAGAAATCGACTCAAAATCGTGCCAGAATACTTACAGAAAGTTGATTATTTATCACTTTGTGCAATTTGATGAAGAAAAATAGAAAAGATTAAGACTTATGTCTTAACTGATTTTTGGCCAGACCACATAAAGTTTTGCGGTTGTCATGGCAACGTCAAAAATCATGGATTCGCAATTGACACATTAAAATCTTCACGGAGAATGAATGAACAGCTACTGAAAGTTTCAGTTTTAAAACCTCGAAAAAACCTTATCGGGGACCCCCGAAGAAAATCGGTGCTTTAGGGAAAGTGGTTTAACTTTAGATTCGTTCCTGTTTTCATGGTCTCCATCATTTCGCGGTGTTTCATATAAGAAATGACTTCGTCGACTCTGATAGTGATCATTAAACTTTAGTTCAATTCTAATGAGTTCAGCGATGTAACAACAACAAAAAAAAGAATAATAAAAACAGACAAAAAATAAACAAACAAAATACTGACTTTGCGGTACCTGGAGTAACAGACAATTCGTTATCTTTTAAAGAGAGTTTTGGCCAGGGAATTGTCGAAGTGCTCAAAAAACGTTCCGGAAAGACACTTTAGTAAGTAAGTAAGTAAGTAAGTAACAACTTTATTTACAGAGGGTAGCACATAACAGTAAAAATTGACGAACCAGTGACCCTCTATCCTAAGTTAAAAATTAAAAACTATTTACACTTATAAGATAATAAAAATTACAAAAATAGAATACAGCTAAGAATTTAAAGATATGATAAAAGTTAAAATTTCAAAAAATCTAAATCTAGATATGCGCAACTAAAAACTAAGCTAAGAGTTTTTGGACAAAAAATATTTTCTAACAGCAGATTTAAAGGAGCCAATGGAGTCCTTCTTGCGAATGTCTAAAAGAATGCTGTTCCATAGTTTTGCTCCATTGGCTTGGAAAGTTCGCCCCCCTTCCGTTTCTCTGTCATAGGAGGGGCACACTAAGTTATATTTTCCATAGCGATTGGTTCTGGTGTGTCGGTCTGAGTTTCTCGTTAAAAGTTCTGTTATATAGCTTTTGTTACTTCGTCCTTCTTGCGGAAACGTGAATTCTCCTTTCAGCATCAGAATGTGCGGGAAGTTCTTAAATGTTACAGCAATGAAAGAATAAGGTAGGAAAGGGGGAGGGTGATATCATGAATTATGGGATTCTGCTAGCTGGTTTAACAAAGTCTTAACGAGTATTTTCCCCAGTACAGATATCAGTTGTAACGAAGCGCACGAAGTCTAAAAATAGAATGCAAATTATTGGAACCCCGCGAGAGTCAGACAAATAGGAGTAAAATGAACGCCAAATTTTAGTTTAAAAATAGTTTTAGGAACACTTGCTAACGCGCTTGAAAAGGCATCAAATCTTCCACCTTTCCGTTTGTTTGTCTGAGTTTGTCTGAGTTATGACGTCACTCGCGCGCTTCGCTATTGTGTTTAACCTCGATTCTTAGTCTGAGGGACTGTTTTTATTGAGGCCGATTGATGATTAATTTGACATTACACAAGATTAATTGCCCTTTGAAAAAATGCACGAATGAAATATGATTAACAAAAATGTTCTGGCAAGGCTTGAGGATTTTGCCTCTGCCATGAATCCTGCAGAGGAATTTTGTATGGGTTTGGGGAAGAGAGAGACAGAGATGGGGGGCGCGGGGGGGGGGGGACGGGGAAGGAGGGAGGAGGCTATGGTGCTAAGAGTATGACAACTGACAACCGTGCGGAGGATCTTGCCTATTTATTAATTATCTACGCTATGAACAAACTCCATTGACAGTCTTCTATCAGTTTGTATTTTTTTTTTTTTTTTTTTTTTTAGTCTATTAGCCTTCTGATAAAAATTCGTTTCCCGTCAGCGAGTACCTATAGCCGTGTTTAGACTTGAGCGTTTTTCCGAGGTGTTAGAGTTTACATATACCTGGGTAAATATTTTACGCGTGTAAACGCCAACTGATACCATGATAAACGTCGCCCAAGACAATAGAAAGTAAACCAAGGTAAAAGTTCGATTAGCCCTGTGATCAGGCCTAGGCTTGGTTTAGGTCGGTAACCAAGGTCAAAATGACAGTTACATCCGCTTGTGGTCGCATAGTATTCCACATCCCGTGGTGTTCAGATTGCTTCAATCGCATTCGATCACGTTTTCGCGCTCACGACTAAGTTTGTCTTCGACTGATCTACGAACATTATCCTTCTCTGCCCAATCCGGAAGATCCACTCGGACAATATATTGTAGTATAAATACTGTGCAGTTTCATCAAGGTTTAGTCATGCAGTAAATGTCTACGTACCTTGGTAAACATTCAAGTGTAAACGCAGCGTATGACACAAACATACACATGGTCACTCCTAAGTTATACCTGGAAAATTATAAATGGTCATCCCTAAGTTATGCTCTCTCGTTAAAAAAAACAAAAAACAAAAAAAAACATTCTCTCAAAAAATTATCATATGTTATAACTTTTTCACCAATGTCAGCTAGCACCTATCCGTTTAACTGGAGAATCCTTACCTACAGGTAAGGCAAAGACTATTTCGATTCCCGTGATACTCACGGGAAGATTGAGGAATAAAACACCTGTTGTAAACACAAAATGGCCGTGGCATTTATCAAACCTTCCTTGGATCCCCGGATCACTCTTTACTGTTCATACATGTATAAGTGCCGAGAGTTGTCCAAAAGAGTGCTTCTACAAACCTTTCAAGAAGACTCTACATGATAAAACCGGCTTCGAGGAAAACAGTGGTCAGAGAACATCGAAGTATGTGATCGTCACGCTCGACACAGCTGAGGTACGTTTAAATGTACCTTGTATACAAACCTACGGCTGGAAGGAATAGCTGGTAGTTTTAATGCTACCTAGGTTTCAAGGATCGCTAAAAAAGGACCAAAACTTTAATATTGAAGCCAGGTAGGAGATTTATGTGAATTTATCAGAGCACTTTACAAAGGCGAGTATCTTACAGTTACTCACTGGGTATATTTTCAAAATTTCCTGAACTTTAAGCGGCTAAGTTATCTTTGAAAACCTTGCGGACAGACAAATTTTATTATTTTTTTTAAAAGTAAGGGCCATTTGTACTTTCTATTCGTGTAGTTCAGCAGTTTCAAACAGATACCACATTTTTGAAACGTGCCTTTAAAGTAGAGCTATTTTCGTGTTTGGTTGAAAACTCGATTAAGCGGGTAGCAAATCTTCTTTTAACCGTTGAAGGAACAACATTGAATTATAATTGCAACATGACTAAACAAACTGTTATAAAATATCTATAGTTGAAAAAAAAGAACTGGGACTTTTGAGGGAATATTATTATTTTTTTAGAGCGCCGGCAATATGTGCTATTTTTCCAGTTTCAGCAGACACGCAACTTGTGTCGAGCGGACCGAAATTCAATTAATCCTAGAAAAATTCAATCAGAATTTTTAATTAAATAAAACTCACTTTAGGTAAGGACTTCGAAATTCCAGCTTATGAGAAAAATCAAATTTTTAAAGTAACATCAGTGGTCGGGTTTTACAGAGACAGCCTCTTAAGTTTCCTAAGCAAAAAAAGACAGCTGCTACTTGACAATTATTTCCCAACGGAATGCAGACCGCCAATAAACAAAATTCGCAATTAACTTTAGGCCAGTAGTGAAAACAAATTTCGTGTGATTACTTTAACACAAATATTTCAACTCTTAAACAAGGCCATGCATAATATGTCACGGGATAAAATCTAACGAATCTTGCTTTGATGTTAGGACTGAGTGAACGCTTCACAACACTGGTTTGATCTGTGTTTCCTGCGAACACCTGAAAATGAAAAAGAAGTAGAAGAACACTTTGCGCTACTTGCTTATTAATGAAAACCTTCTGAAAATAAAATTCTAGAGTAAAAATAAGGGCTACAAATCTGCTAGCATAACCTGCGAGCAGGCTCTTGATTCCCCCAGTACTGAGTAATAGGGCTGAAAAAGAAACCGGCGAGTGTAGCTAACTGGTCTCGCCTAGCTCGCTTCTAGAGATATCGCTCGCCGAATTTTATTTTCTTTTGTTTTTTCTTTTGGTTTGGTTTGTTTTGTTTTGTTTTGTTTTGTTTTTCTTTTTTTCTTTTTTTCTCTCTTCTTTTGTTTTCTTCAGGGGGGTGGGGGAGGATGGGGGGCAAGCTTTGACGAACGTGGCAGGGTTTTTAGTTTCACTATTTTTCAAGAGTTCGTTTATATATTTTTTCTAAATTGTTTTCTCTTCGAAACTTAATTCTTTATAGACACCAGGCCTGTAACACGAATTTTTAGATCTCCATACATTTTTCGGTAATTATATCGGCACGTACAATTTGTCCTTGATACTAAGATAACTTAATGATTTCTCAAAAGACCGCCACTCCTAGACAAGAGTATATTATCTAGTCACCTTTTCAACATTGTTTTCCCTGTAGCTGTTCCACGTTACTCCATCTGTAGAAAGTTGCAGTTTGTAGCTAGTGGTCCAGTCATGCTGTACTTTTCCTCCTTGTGTCGCCACTGCACAAACAGAATGCACAGCACCCACATCAACTTGAATATAGTCTGTTCTATCTTCTTCCTTCTTTGCACACCAAGCTCCGTCTCCCCTGTTCTCATTCAGCCGGCCATAGTATGGATAATAATTTTTATCGAAGTATGTGCTTGCCGTCATTCTAGCATCTGGTATTTTGTTACTGTCCTCTACACCGACAGGTCCACACACTGAACCACAAACAAAAAAACAAACAAACAACAATGCAAAAGCAAACAGGCTCAACGGTGGAGAGATAATCGAGGTCCGCTTGTCATGTTCTCCTCTCCGATAAATAGGAGAAGAAACCGAAGCGGCGATCTCAGACTATTTGATATAAATACGTAACGCTATTTGTGCGGCCATTCACATCTGTATCAATTCAACAAATTCAACAATTCAACGAAAAATAACAAATAACAAATGCCTTGAAAACCTTTGGTAATGAGAAACTACAAACGGGTCTCATACTCAGATAGTAAACCAGGATTAAAATCTATTTTAAGGTCATTTTACCCAACAGAGGCAATTAATAGCAACAAAACGCAAGATAGATATATGCTCAAAACAACACAAAACGAATATGAAAGATGATTGTCAGTAACCTTGTAAGTTCATGTCGCAATGAACCAAAATTGCCGTTCCATTTCTGGTTGGATCAAGCCAGTACTTGCTGCTAATAGTGTCTTTGCCTTCGCTCGACTTAATTTCCTGACACGAATGCGCTGGGAGCTCTGGAATAGAACCCAGAGGCACTTGAATCAAGAAAAGAAATAACATATTACAAAATGTACCAAGCATAGTGTGGGTTCTATTATGATAATAAACTTTGTTTATGTCGAACGAGGATCTACGGGCTGACAAGCGGCCCGCGTAAATTTTATTTTCTAAAAAAAAACCTTTTGTTTTTCTAATCAAGAATCGTTGTTGAACATCAAACCCTTGGGAAAACAACGTTTATGAGGCCGTATAAATTCTAGTTACCATTGAACCAAGGAAGGCAGCCGCAAAGTGAATTTTGTGTTCTTACTTTTGGTGTCCTTTTAACCCCCACTAATGAGCTGGAAAGCTATCATTTTAAGGACGTTATGACTTGACGATTTCAACGAAAAGTCAAGAGCGCTGGACTTCTGTTTGACGTCCACCTTTTAAAAACGTCTATGCTAAAGCTTCTTTGCAGCTTTGTACATACCCCGATTGCTCAAGCGTCGTAAGTAAACACGTGCCGGGTCTGAGCGGAAATGTTCAGGTCTTGCCTCCTTGGTGCGGTTATTCAGTTCGCACGAATTTTCCCCTACGACGTAGTTATAGCTTTGACAGGTGAGTTCTCTTTCACACCTGATATCACACTCATGAAAGGCTCTTAAGGAGAAAGTTTTAAAGACGAATCCCTGTAGAGCCATCCCACTTATGCTCCGTTCTTCTCTGCATTGGTTACTAGCAGATAGGCAGTCCAAATAGAAGCCGGCGAAGAAGAAGAAACGTGGAACAGTCCACAGCATTTCCCTGGTCTATCAGTTTTTAACTCTAGGAGAGACTAATCCAAATATAAAACAATTAATATTAGTAAGGCATTTACAAAACTTGATGCATGGCTCAATTTACAGAGCTTTAGGAGCCGAAAACTAAAGCTTTCTATTTTTGGAAAATTCTCTTGTTTCAGGCGAATTCATAGGGTTCGTAGATTGAACCGATTTTTACGAACCTGAGCCAAAATGTTGCCCGATCACCGTTGCGAAGTGTATTAGCATTTTGCGAGATTTTAAATAATTCTTTACTTAGGCCCTTTCATTCGATGAAGATGCTTGACACACGTTTGTAATCTGTCATCAGGTAATTAACATGGTGCATTTTGTTTGGTTTTACGCGCGAAGAAGACGGCAGGTAATTCACTTCAACAAACATTGTCAGTTTTGCGTTTGAAGGCTTGCCTTCGCATAGATCAAATCTGCAAAATAATTATTTCTTTTGATTGTGCATTTTATTAGCTTTACGTTTTTTGTATTATTATCATTATTATTACTATTATTATTATTATTATTATTTTAACTTAAGCTTTCTTTTTTCTTTAACATTGATGGAAGTGAGTTTAACTGGAGCATGCAATATTTTTAGCTTTTAGGTCACATTTATTACTATCATCATCATCATCATTATTATTATTATTTATTATTATTAGCAGTAGTATTATTATCATCATAATTGTTATACATTGTATCTATTTTTTTCATAATTTTCTATGGTTCTGTTGAGCTACACGAGCATGAAAGATTCTCTGAAAGACACTGCTGAAGGTACACGATAGCCTTAACATCAGTTTCGGTCGATGAATTAAACACTTAGGATACATATTGGAAAAATTGCAAAAGAAGTTTTCTTTATTTTTTTATCCCTAAGCTTTGCTTTTGGCGTCAGGAAAACTAATTATATTGTAACATATTTAAGCTTTGAACTTATAGGAGAGTAATCATAGATTGGAACCTTAAGTTTTCGTCTGATTTTCTTCACCGTTACATACGTTGTTAGTCTTATTTTTTTAACACTTGCATGGTCAAGTGTCTTTGAAATCAAATTTTTCATGCGATTTTTTTTTTCTCGTTTTAGATCATTATCACTGATAGTGACGTAGTGAAACAACTGAGTAGAATTATTCACTTTTCTGATTGGCTTTAAATTTTTTCTTCATACTTTTTTGAAATTTGTCGTTATTCGATTAGTTTTCTTACTCGTTAAGGCTGTTTATAAGGAGAGGAAGATTCTGGCAATTAAGAAGGTAGGAATATTATCCTAGCGCCATAAGGTTTTTATATTCAGTTTACACGCAAAAGGTTGTACTTAGCCCTAGCACCAGGATCTCTCGAGTGCTAGGATCTTGCAAGGTGAGAGATAAGGAGATCCTAGCACCATTTAAACTACCTTCCCTCGGAATTCTCGATCCTAATACTCGGAACAAAAAAACAGAAACCTAACCAAACATGGCGATGTCAGAGCGGTCGACTACTTAAGGCCAACAATTTCATCTTATTTTTCTCCTCCACTTGATAGCCACCTTGATTTAATCTTTTTTGCATGTAAACCAAACGAAACGTTATCTCGTATCTTTCTAGTGCCAGGATCTTCCTCCCTTCATGTCACCAACCACTTACACTAACCTATCTGCTGTCTCACTGTCGGTTTTCTTCTCCACGATATTTATAGCTGCGCTTGGTCCGTACGTCCTTACCGAGAACCAATATTTTCCCGTGTGGCATCACCTCGCTCAGTCAATAAACGTTTTATCAGATGACCACTTTTAAATGTTTAAAATTCTGAAAATTCTATTTGAACCTAAATAGGACGCGACTACATAACATCAAGCGGCCACGCGCGGAATAACTACCAAAACATTTAAAGATCCCACGATACAAGCTCCTCATTTATTTCTTCGCTTCGGAATCTGGCAAGAAACTCACAATTTATCGATTGGAAAAACACGACTCATTTTCTCATTTCTGTTTTTCTTTAGATTTAAAGAACACAATTACAATCCGTTTAACGGGAAATGTTGAGTTATGAAAGTATGAATTGACGAAGTTACGGAGAGGCAGAAAAGTCATTTAATAGCCGTAAAGCTGTTCTAATTGTTTCTACTAGCTTTCACTGCCTAACTCAAAAGCCGACAGGAAGTCGAACTAAAGTTGTCAAAAATATGTGAAAACCATCAAAAACTCAGCGAGTGATTAAGGCTCGCTTCACGCTTCAATGGAATTGTGCCCAAATCTTCTTCATCTGAAGACCGGATAAAATATCGGTGTCGTTTTAAGCTATTTGTCGAGCTATCGGATCATCTTAAACAAGGAAGAACCAGTGACTGAATATTAATTACAATGGTGTTGGCTCCTGCTAAGACTGGAGAGTCTGGGTTTGCTGACCTTGCTGAGCAAAATTTATACACTAACAGGAACAAGCAAGTTTTGTTATCTGGAAGGACTGTACGGTAACCGAGGAAGGCTATTTTGCGAACCTGCGAGCGCGAGCCCGCGAGTCTCTATTTGTGAACCCTGAAAGATTCCTGCCAAAAAAGAAATCCAAAAACGGGCATAATGCCCTAACATGGTATTTATACACGCAGGGGCCCATTATGCCAAACCGACCGGTAAGAGACTAGTGGGAGTACCCGAGGAAAATGGAACAACATTTTCCGATCAAACCGGGCCTATCAAGAGGAATGGCTCTTACCATTTTTCATTCCTTTTCCGAATTCCCTACATAAGTGAAGAGAATTAGGGCAATGATCCGATTTGTCAAAAATGGAAAGGCAAATTTTGGTCGGACCGGTCCGACCGAAAGAAGAGGATCACCTCCAGAGGTGATCCCGAATATTGGTTTCGGAAGGAACTGGAACGGATCTTTCCATTTGACTTCCGACCGAAATTTCAGGAATCTTTGGCATGATGAAAAACACCCACAGTCTTCATGGTTCGGTGCATTGTAGCATGGCAAGTGAGGTGGTGGAGAGTTCCTTTTTTAAAAAATTATTTCTACCAATTACGTACGCAGATATTTTAGGACGGTCACTTTTCCCATTTTGCATTTGAATTACCAGACTTTGGTAGCTGCAAGCGAGGTAAACTTTTGCTAATCTTTAATAAGTTTGCAAAAAGTTGTGATTATTTTTCACCACAGTAAAAACGTACTCAAAAAAAAAAAAAAAAGAAAGAAAAAAAAAATAGAAAGAAAGAAAAAAGCAGTGGCTCGCAAAAATAGGCCTGCAGCCCGTAGCTCGCGGATCGTGGCTCGCGGTTCGCAGGCTCGCACATTAGTTACACTAATGCTTTACTTTGGCACAAATATTTCAACCCTGAAGCAAGGAAAGAAGGCGAATGTTACAGGATAGAACCGAACGAATCTTGCTTTGACGTTAGGACTGAGAAAATGCTTTACAATACTGTTTCGGTCTGTGTTTCCTGCAAACACCTGCAAACGAGAAATAGACACATTAACAACACTTTAATTTCATAATGTCTGGGCAAGTGGGGAGGGGGGGGGGGGGGGGAGCTGAAAGCATCTGACAGATAGTTCCTGTAGTATATAATGACTCTTCTCCTCTTGTCAGAATTTTTTTCCTTCCTCTTGATCGTAAGGTTTTTCAAAGATTTTTCCCCAAAGCTGATAAAATAAAATGCAAGGACATAAACGTAAGAAAAGCTCATTGAAGTAAAATTACAGTCCTGAGTGATAATAATCAGTTTATAGTAATAGATATCGGGTGTGGTTAATTCTATCACTTTTTTTAAAATGAGACCAGTTGGGTCAAATTGGTACGGGTATCAAAAAGTCATGATTTTTTAAAAATAAAATAAGTTTTTAACCCGTAATTTACGTCTCGATGCACTCGTACCTTTCGTCTTTATTACAGGGTCTCATCAAATACAATGCAACAAACTTTGAGAACTGTTTGAATTTATATATATATATAAAAAATTAGATCTTCATTTGATCATGCTTTTCATGGATGTGCTTGTTTTAAGCTCAAGAATGCTTCCCAAGACAGTTTTAAGTGAGTCTAGTGACAAAAATGCCACTACAGTCGATCATCAGTAACAGAGATTCAATATTCAGGAGCCCATGAAGTATCCTCACTGTGTTATAACGAGTCTACCAGCATTATGGACAGTAGAAACGTTTCGTATCTTGATCTATTTGTTATACGTCATTCACCTTTTGAACACTGTTCTCCTTGTAGGATTCCCAAGCTATCCCATCGATAGACAGCTGTAATTTGTAGCTGGTGATCCGTTCAGTAATGGATAACCTGCCTCCTTGTGTTGCCACTGCACAAACGGAGTACACTTTACCTATATCAACTTGGAGATAGTCTGTTCTGTCAGATTTAGTCTTTGGACACCACGCTCCATGTTTCCTGCTTTCATGCAGTCGGCCGAAGTATGGATAATACCAACTATTATAGTACGTGCTTGCCGTCATTCTGGAATCTGGTATTATGTTCCTGTCCGCTACACCAACAGGTCCACAAACTGGAAGACAAAATTAAAATGCATTACGATAATCGTTTAAGTGCGTTACCTTTGTGTGAAAGTTATAGAACATTTAGCCCTACCTACTACCTAGGGTTAGAACATCCTTAGAAAACATGGATGCGAAAGAGATGTTAAGCTGCGTGACGAATAGTAAGTAAGTAACGCCAACGTTTTTGACATATCACCTGCACATCGTCATACTCCTTAGCGGAAAAGAGACACTGTCAGACTGAAGCAGCTTACTTGCCCAAGAAAACAAATACAGCAACCGTGCGCTTAAATAATGTAGAATTCCGACAGCAACGGCCGCCATTACTTTCAGATTTACCGGGAAAAGGGAGCCGCTACTTTCAATCTCTCTCCACCCAGGTGTATAAATGGATACCGGCGAACTTAATGCTGCGGGTAACCCTGCGATGGAGCATCCCATCCAGGGGGAGTAGAAATACTCCTAGTCGCTTCATTCCACAGAAACCGGGATAAGCCCCGGCCTGGTGGGCCGATTGGCTCGTGTGCAGACTTTACTTTCAGGTAGTAGCCGTCACTCAGTTTCGGATAATTAAAAAACTTTTCACACAAAGCGGACATTAAGATAACAGTTCCGTTTTATGTATGTCAGGATGGCACATGTTGAGGTATTCAAAAAACATATTGGCATGTTCACTGTTTCTAAAACAGCAAATAATATCGTCTACATATCTGCGATAGTATAGTACTCTAGGACTGGTGTAATTATCTAACCAAAGCTTTTCATTATAACCCATAAAGAAATTGGCTAATACAGGGGCTAGAGGTGAGCCCATAGCTACTCCATCTACTTGATCATAAAAGCAACCGTTGAATAAAAAATGGATGTGACTTGTAGCAAATTTGAAAAGTTCCTAAAGTTGAATTTTGCTTAGTTTTAAGTCCGACTCAGTGTTACTATAAAAAATTGCATTAACAGCTAAATCAATGGTTTCAGACAAGGGTATATTAATAAAAAGACTAGTAACATCATATGAAACCAAAAACATATCACTGAAATCTATATCTTGAATTTCTCTAACAAAAGAAAACGTATCTGTGGCACAAAACTCTGAGGAGATGTGGGGCTTGAGTAATGAACAAAGATACTTGGCTAAGTTGTAGTTGTACGTGCCTATAGATGATAGTGATAGGTCTAAAAGGAGGTGTAGTAGAACTGAGATCTTTGACCTTATGTAATTTGGGCAAACCATACAATCTAGCTGGTTGAGAACCAATAGGATAAATATCACGATATGTGTCAGTACTTAAGAGACCTTCTTTTTTGAGTTTTCGTAAATAACGTTGTAACTGACCTTCTCTACGTTGGGTTAAATCAGATTTCAACTTCTTAAATTTAGAGTTGTCACTCAACAAATCACTAATAGTATTATTGTAGACTACCTTGTTAAGTACAACGACGCCGTTTCCTTTATCCGGTCTTAAGAAAGTGATGTCTTTGTTCTGTTTGAGTTTCTTCAGTATTTTAAGTTTCTTTAAGTCATTTGTTGTAGGTTTAAAAGAATTGACATAAGTCGTAGCCAGATGTTGAATTTCACTTTTTACTTCATTGGCCTTGCTCTTGTCCACGAGATGTCTTTTGAGATCTTGGTGAAGATGGAGTAGCTATGGGCTCACCTCTAGCCCCTGTATTAGCCAATTTCTTTATGGGTTATTATGAAAAGCTTTGGTTAGATAATTACACCAGTCCTAGAGTACTATACTATCGCAGATATGTAGACGATATTATTTGCTGTTTTAGAAACAGTGAACATGCCAATATGTTTTTTGAATACCTTACAGGCTATACAACCTTGCGAACTGCAGGAGTCGTACTGGCCCGTCAACACTTTTAAAACTCTGTATGACATTCATGGACGGGCCCCGTCCTGCCTCGTACAAGTTAACTGGCGTTTCCAAGATTTTAGCATGACACATTTACGCAGTAAGCGGGGCATTTATCACCGCCCCAAAAGAAAAACTAACGTTAGATTTCACTCATGGAAAGCCAACCACTGGCCTTAGTAAGATAGGTCTAGTCAAAACATACACTGACCTACATTAGATAGGTCAAGTTTCAAAATCGACTGACCTTGAACATACGTTAGGATCGAAAATCACACGACACTATTGGCCAGTTGAATCTGACCAATAAGAAATGAGGCGCAATTTTTCGATCCGAATAACGGTCATCAGGGATATAAAAACTCCAAAGAACAGAATGCGTTCTGACTGCTCTCAGAACCTTTACTGGCAACTGACGAGATTCATTTAGAATCGAAACTTCAGTCTTGCCTTAGCAGTAATATGACAGAAACACTCACAAAAAATGGTTTTCTCATCGAAACCACAGAGCAAGAACTAACTGAAGAAATGCAGACTGAATTTAGCGATTTAACGGAAGAAGACGAAAACAGCCTTCTGTCCGATGAAACGTACGAACAGATCTGAAGACGAAATCCCTAGCGCTCAAGTACAGAGGCAGAAGCCTACAACCGGTAACGAGCAGAGATTTAAACAGCCTAAAGAAAAACACAGCAACTCGAGCCACCAATACAACGGTTTGGGCAGAAAACGCCACCGGGAAGACAAGTCCACCAAAACTAACGACAGCACCGGCGTGAAGAGATCCCGCCAAGAAGAAGAGCTGAGTTCAATACAAGAGAGGATTACTAGCTCAAACAACTCCATCGGTTTTCTTTAAAAACCACTTGGAGAAAGGGACTTGTCCTAAGACCTTAAGATATAACGCGCGGGCAAACATTACGCCCGATGAGGATTTCAAAAACGAAATAGGCTCGATCAGGAAAAAGGCAGAACAGGCTCTCGTAGGAGCGCTGGTGAAATTTCACCATAGGCGCATTGAAAGACTCACAATTAAGTTAAGAAAGCTTGAGCAAGCAAAGTCTCGAAGGTGCAACTTTGTAAATAAGCAGTCTTCAAACAGAAAACAACCGCTGGCTAGTGAGAAAATTGTAAAAAACGAGAATGTTGACGAACTAGCCACAGTCATTTTAGCCAAGATTAGCGACACACAGCTGGAAAAGATCAGGTCTGAAACAACGAATAAACAGACTGAAGCTTATCCTGTTGTCCTATCTGACTCTTTAATAATAAGGGAAGAGGGGATAAAAAACAAACACAACAACAAAGCGGCGAAAAACCGCAAAAGAAAAGAAAGGAGAAAAGACCAGAGTAAAACGCGTTTTCGTAACGCCATTGAGCAACGCAAAGAACATATCAAAAACCTGTCAAACACACAATCGACAGACGAAAAAATCACTTTACTATCACGTGGTTTAAAATTCATTCCAGTGCCCGTCACGAGAGAAAATCTCATCAGGCGCCAGTTACTCGCAGATTTTAATCAATTTGATAGGCGGATGCGCCTCCAATATCTCTTCTACGGGGAAGAGAGAGAACCTCACCCTTTCCACGTTAAGTCAGACTAGAATCCACCAGTTCAACCTTCTGTAACATTAGAAACATTCTTAGAAGAAGTCAAATTTGAACTTGCTACAATCAATATTGAGAAACCAAACGACAAACTATCACATGGAGAGCGATGTGCGCTCAAAGAACTTTCGCGTGACAAAAACATTATACTCAATAAAGCTGATAAGGGAACCACAACCGTCGTAATGAATAGAGAAGACAAAATACACGAGGGTCAAGCCCTACTCAATGACATTAACAACTATCGACCCCTAGAAAAACCTATGGTTGATACCACAGCCAAAAAATTACAGCGAGTGATTAAGTCACTGCTTCGAGAAGACCACATTGACGACATGACAGCGAAATGGCTCTCCCGTACGCCAAACTCTCCAAGAATACCAGTGTTTTACACACTCACTAAGATTCACAAACCGACCCCTGTCGGTAGACCTATTATATCAGGGTGCGATGGCCCTTCAGAACGTATCTCAGCTTTTGTCGATCACCTTCTTCAGCCTATAGCACAAATACAACCTTCGTATCTTAAAGATACAACAGACTTCATCAATTTTGTAGAGAAGACAAAATTGCCTCTCAATACCATCCTAGTCTCAATGGATGTCACCAGTCTCTATACTAACATACCACAAGAGGAGGGTATTTACACTGTATGCGAAGCATACGAAGAATTTCATCAGGGGAATGCCCCCATACCCACCAGATATCTAAGAGAAATGCTCAGTCTGATCCTACAAGAAAACTCATTCCAATTTAACGGAAAAGATTTTCTCCAATCTCATGGAACGGCGATGGGTACGAAAATGGCCGTAGCATTTGCTAATATCTTGATGGCTAAAATAGAACGCGAAATACTGACACAAAGTAACACAACACCCATCTTTTGGAAGAGATTTATTGATGACATCATATCAATGTGGGACACAAACAGAGACAAAATAGAAGAATTTCTCTTGAAGGCAAACAGCTTTCACCCTGCTATCAAATTCACGGCTGAAATATCAGAAATAGACACGACTTTCTTCGACACTGTAGTGTACAAAGGTGACAGATCCTCAAGGAATCTATACTTGATGTGCGCACACATTTCAAACCTACAGAGACCTTTCAATACACGAATTTTTATTCGTGTCACACGCCAGGCGTCACGAAAGGCTTCATTAAAGGAGAAGCGTTAAGGCTCCTAAGAACAAATTCCTCACAACTTACTTTTGAGGAAAACATTAAAAATTTTGCCCTACGCCTTAAGGATAGAGGTTACCCAGCAGCAACAGAAGAAAAACGTCTCTCAGAAGTCAAATTTTCTGAAAGAAAAACGTCGCTAACAAATAAGAACAGAACCGCGCAAAAGAAAATTCTACCCTTTGTCACAGAATACCACCCGGCGTTGCCTGACATAAAAGAAACTCTCATGGGGAAATGGCACTTGATACAGAACCAACCACAATTAAGAAATATCTTTAAGGAGCCACCCCTTCTATCATATCGCAAAGGAAAATCCCTAAAAGACATCCTTGTCAAAGCTAAGCTATAAAGGCTATACAACCTTGCGAACTGCAGGAGTCGTGCTGGCCGGTCAACACTTTTAAAACTCTGTATAACATCAAGTTCAAATGGAAACAGAGGAAAAAGGTCAATTGCCATTTTTAGATGTATTGTTATCTAAGCAGAGCACTAGTGACGATCAGTGTTATTGTGTCACTTCTGTTTTACGGAAGAAGACTTACACTGGTTTACTAACTAATTTTTTTAGCTTTACTCCCTTTAAGTACAAATTAGGTTTAATTAAAACTCTCATAGACAGAGCCTACAAAATTAACAACACTACTCAGAGCTTTCAAAATGACATCAACAACGTTTCTGTTATTTTGAAACGTAATTTGTTTCCAAGTTGGCTTATTGACAAGTCGGTTAAGGGTTATCTCAAAAAGATCAAAACCACAGAACAGGATGTAGATACTGCAACATCTGACACATCCAAATGCCATTTTTATAAACTACCATATATTGGTTTTTATTCTACCTACACAGGGAAGAAAATTTCATCTATTATTAATAAGTATTGCAAAGATTTGAATGTAAAAGTTATATTCTCTCCTTTCAAACTTAGCAGCATGTTTAGTCCTAAAGACTTTATTCCCGAGTCTCTTAAATCACGTGTTGTGTACCAGTTTACGTGTGCGAGCTTTGGAGGTCGTTATATTGGTGAAACCAATAGGCATTTTACACACGTGTTAATCAACTTTTTCGGGACAAAAATTCCCATGTTTTTAAACATCTCAATTGTTTTAAGCATTGTCGAGACAATTGTGATGCCTCCAGTTTTAAAATTATTGATTTTGGTAAGACTTTCTCACAACTTAAAATCAAGGAGAGTTTTCATATTGAACGGTTAAATCCAGAACTCAACAAACAAGTTGAGCATGTCAATTTATCGTTACACTTAATTTTAAATGTATCTATTTCAGCTTAGTGGTTTTTCACTATTGTTCCTATCAAAATTTTTATTGGTTAGTTTAAATAAGTTTGCATTTTACCTTAATTTAAATTTATAAGGCTCATTGTATAGGCTGTTACATATATAACAACGATCTTTCTGTAAACCTTATATATTCATTATGGCTGATGATGATGCTTGAAACATCGAAACATGTTCCGAAAACTGAAAAGCGATGTTGTATATTTAAAAATATTTACAACATTTGTGCTATCAAGACCCATACGATTGCTACTAGTAAGAGTCACGATGTGTTGTGGTATTTGAATTGCGGGGGGATTATTTTGACAAAGGATTTTCTGTATTCTAAATGTCCGGCAAACATCCCTACATAGCTTTACACTGACCAAAATTATAGCAGGGAATTTTGTATATTACAATGAAGGTCGAGAAAACGAGAAAACGAGAAAAACTTTTTGTTGGAACAATCCCCATCCCAATGATCTAGGTAGAGATGTTTTACAATTAAAGTACTTAAAAAATCTGTTATTTTCGTCCATTTTTATTTTCTCAGATCATGATTATGCTTCATTTCCATGACCTCCGTGCTTCGACGGTTGAGTTAGTAAAAAAACTCGGTAGCAATAAATAAAACTGGCTGGCTAGCCACGAGATAAGCCGACTTGCAGTATTGTACTTTTCTCTAGATGGGATGCTAATGTTTGCTAGAAGCCTCAGCATTTTTATTTGATAGACTGAGCCCTGAAAATTTCAGCACGTATCTATAATACTGGGTGGAGAGAACACAATGCACAGCTGGGTAATTAAAAGAATACGTTTGTGAAAGATAAATACTTAAAATCCTACCTCCTCTTGTAACAGTCAGTTTCATAACAGATAACGCTTTTTCCAACACTGCAGCGGATGCCGCCATACAAGTATATCTCCCCGAATCCTCCTCCTTAGAGTTCCAAATTTGAAGTGTTCCATCGACACCAACGTTTGATCTTCCTAGAGGTAGCTTACCGTTTTCCTTCATCCAAGTGATTTTCGGCTTGGGGTCCCCGGTGGCCTGGCAAGTGACTGTTATATTGTGGTTCCTAAGCTCTCTGAGTTGCTCAGGCGGCCTGACTGTAAACTGAGGCAGTTCCACTACGCTTAGATGTGTAACAGCCGAGTGGTGACCTAAGATGTTTGTTGCTTTACATTTGTACAAGCCAGAGTCTTTCTTCTGGGCATTTGTTATTGACAGCTGTCCGTCTTTTGAAACAGTTCTGGCTCCTACCAGTTCACCGTGCACTTTAGACCACGTGATCACCGCTAGAGGAAAGCTAGTCACGTAACAAGTTGGTAAAGTGATGTCCTTGTTCTTTTCGACGTAGGATGGTCCAAACGAGAGAGAAACTTTTGGCTTACCTAGAAGCAAATGATCATAATGATAATATAATAATTTTCCAGTTTAACTACACAGGCAATAGGAACTCTTTTAATGGCACCTTATCATTAGCAAAGCCCTCTGTATTCAACACGAAGCGTCATTTTCGTTCACTCAAAAATACGTTTAAACTATCGACAAGCACAAAAATTTTTAAACTTACCTTTAAAATTCAATTGATACGATCGAAAATGATACCTCTAGGAATATTTCAGATGTAACTTCTAAATATCGTCCAGACAGAAAGAAACAAACGAGCGGATAAAACTACTTAAACGTTTAAAGACCAAAAAACCAGACACACACAAAAACACCAACATAGAAAACGCGGAAAGCTGGCATAAGTTATCATTATCACTGACTAGACGTCTAAATTATTTATCAGTTTTGTCAAACTCATGTCCCCTTTTCTAAATACTGTTTTGCACCAAGTTCACCGCGCATGCGCAAAATAACTAACAAAATGCGCAGAACACACAGAAATACAACATCGACACAGAAATAAGACCTTTGGTTGTGTGTAAAAACTCAAGTTTTGTCTATTTAATTTGTTCAAACGTTAAAGCTCAGTATGAATGGATCTTCCTCAATTTCTCAACTTACGAGAAATACCAAACAAATGCCATTTCTCTCCAATGAGATTGCAAAGAAGACAGACATAAATATTTTGTCCACAGCCTAACTGGAACCACTGAATCTGCGTGGGATTTAAGTAAGTATGGCCCTGTAAGCATAACTGACAATAACTCATGTTCTTAATTGAGGTTTCTATGTCTTAAGTGATCTGTAATGTCAGAGTTGTAGTTCCCAACCTAACCGCTGGTAGCCTAACCCACACTAAGTCTACTTGCTAACTTAGGGATGTAGGTCAAGCTTTGTTGTAAATTTTCCCGTGATTGTGAAGGCAATAAAATATGTAAATAAAACAACGGTGAAGGAGAATAATTGTTCTTAATATATACATATTTCAGTTAAAGGTTCAATCAAAGGTATTTGGCTTAAAGCGACGTATGTTACATGTTGTGTACTTGAGACAAAATAAACTATATTAAAAATATATGTATAATTTTAACTTACTCTGTACAACAAGGTTTGCAGAGGTTTCATCTTCTCCCAGAATATTGCGCGCCACGCATTTGTATTTCCCAGCATCCTCTAAGCGAACGTCATCAATCTGCAACAGGCCATCTAACGTCATTTTGACCCTGCTGCTAGGTAACGATCCATCAATCCTAACCCACGACAGCTCGGGAGCGGGATTTCCAGTAACAGAGCAAAACAGAGCAGCAGTCTTGCTTTCGTTGACAGTCAGTTGTGAAGCAGGGGAAATTGTCACTTTTGGTGCAGAAATTGATTCTCCGGGTTCACCTTTAATCCCTGGGATGCCCGGTGGCCCAATATCCCCTTTAATTCCCTTTTCTCCTCTTATGCCTGGTGTTCCCATAATTCCTTGTTTTCCACTTCGACCAGGGGGTCCCATAACTCCTTGCTTCCCATCTGGACCCTGTGGTCCCATAATTCCTCGGGAACCTTTTCTTCCTCTCCTTCCCGGAGGTCCCGGCAGTCCTCGCGGGCAAACATTAAAGCTTCCACTCTTCTGACAGATCTTTTTAAAACTCGAGGTGACAACGTCTTCCAAAACTTCTTTCATGTTGGCTGAATTATTAAAAGTCGGATTGTTGGCAATGCTACGTGTGATTCTATGGAGCTTTGTGTCACTGTTTGTCTCTTTCTTCTCAGAACGCAGCGGTAGAATTTCTAAACAGGAATTAGAGAGATATACCTTTGTACTGTCAATTATGAGTCGAACTGAAAATTTAAAAGTCAAAAGATCTGTTTCAGCCTTTGGGCCGTTTCAGTTAGTAAATGGAGGCTAATTTGGCCTTGAATGAATTATCAGTCAGGGTGTCTGTCTGTCTGTCTGTCTGTCTGTCTGTCTGTCTGTGTCATGAATGAAAGAGGTTTTGTGGCATTAAAGAGCAACTCGAAGCTGTTTGTACTAAAGCATCTCTGTACGAGACCAAAGGTGACTAAGGCACGAGATAGTATTACTTGAAATCTTTCTTCATTTATCGAAAATTGAGACTTAAACAGAGATCAAGTGCAACTGGTAGATTGTGCTCTTTGTTTTCTTTTTTCAATTGTAACACGAACGTTTATCTAGAAGTAACCGGGAGCCTTTGGGATATTTAGTTACAATTCCTTCACTAAAGCATTTTTTCTGTTCAAAGAAGCTAATATAGCTAATATAATAATAAGATCAATAAGTGAATTGCTGAAGAGGAAGAGATTTTGTTAAAACAGTTAGACGACACACCAATACCTAACCTTTATTCAAGGTGCCCGCCATTCCGTGTTTCAACTGAGAAATGACTTCCTCCACAGCCAACAACCTTTGATCGTGATCATTAAACTTCAGCTCGATTCTAATGAATCCAGCGGAGTAAAGAAGCAGACAAACCACAGACAACACTGTGCCAGGGCTCACTGATAAACCATTGTTTTTCCAAGACATTTTGGGAACCCAGAATGGTGGAAACAGATCGAACGTGATCAAAAATCACCCGCAAAGACACGTTTGTAACTTTGCACCGATTATAGCTTGACCCGTCCTTTGAGTATCAGAATAAACAGGAAATTCTTAAAGATCCTTGGTATCACTTTCAACAGTTCCTCACTGGGTTAGAGACTGGTAACTGCGAAGGAGACTAATGTGTTACACGACTGAAAATATTTTCAAAAAATTCCGCAATTACGAACTCTTCAGATCGAGAGTCGAATTGGGGTTAACTCTATGCTCATTTTTTTAAGGAACAAAGGAAAGTTGTGGAAGAAAAAGAAAGCCAAACTAACATAATCGTGCAACAGAGCTAGATATTCGAAAACGTTTTTCAGCTCCTTAAGTAGGTGACCATTAACTCTTTACAAAGCAAAGTTGAAAACATCTTTATTACGAATTACATATAATTATCTGTACATTGAAAAAACAAATCTACAAAATTAAATGTAAACAGACTTTCTAACAATACGATGTGAAAAAATACTAAAGATGCGACAGAACTTGGTATTTACAATAATTCAATGTTGAGATTCCACAACAGTATCTATAATGGAAAATAAAGCTAGATAAAATATAAACCAATTTAACCAGGTTTTGCACAATAAATCTGAATCGCAGAAAAAAAATTGTAAATCTACAAAACTTACAATATTTATGTTAATTTTTTCTACTTTACATAATTGATACTTTTTATTTGGACATCTGCAAGAAGTAGTAGAAACTAGCAACGGAATCATATGACGTAAGACACTACGACGAAAAAGTAAATACAAGACTTAGAAAGCTTTTGAAAGAGTCAAACACATGTGTAGGCTTGGCCATTCTTCACTCAGTATGCTGAAATCTGTTTTCAACAAACTGAAGAAGTGCTAGGCTTATTTTAAACATGTACGAACTACTTGACACTTTAAAGAACTTTTTCAGACACGTATTTGCATCTGAACAAAGAGTAAACAACCAAAGCTTGGGACTAACATGGCTAAAAAGCCATAAAAGTACTGCCTTCAATAACACTGTTGCGCATGCTCCGTTTGCACTCGACGAAGTTCTTGACTAATTTTTGACAGGTTTTTTTGACATTTTTTCCCCACAACTTGATGTCTTCTGTTTCAACTGGCCAATCAAAAGGCAAGAGCACAATGGCGGAAGCGGTGAGGGTGAACATGGAATTTGGGAACCCTGGCAATCAGCTCTTACATTTTGTCATCAGACAGTGACAAAAAATATGTCAAAAATAAATCTAAAACTTTGTCAAGTAGGAAAGGAACGGCGTACAGCTCTGTAACCAAAGAACAAAATAAATTAATAGTGGGAATAATGTTATGTACCGTACATCGTCTTAAGGTATCTTTATATTGTATTGATTGCTTAATGAGCAAGTTGAAGTTCAAGTTAAAGTAAACTACATTCCAACAAATTGTACTCATATAATTTCACACTAAGCCTCGACAAACATGTCAGTGTATTTTAACTTCGACAAATATATCAGTGCACGAACGAAGTTCCAAATGGGTTACGAAACTATTCCTTATCTATACTTTTTGCGATAATTAGCATAACAAGTCAGCGGTCAAACAAGAGCGCTAATTTGATAATGACACTGATTCTTTTGGTCAGCAAATCAGCAGCAAGAATTCGGACCTCTGGGTAAAACCGCAAGATTTGTCACCACTGGTAACGGAGTTTGCTTTCTTTGCGCGTGCTTAGACACCAGTGGTGAGTTGGACGCACCCCCACGTGGACTTATGGGCGTTTGGTCTCCGCTGATCAAAAATGCGCGAGCTCTGGAGACGAGAATGCCTGTCTTCAAATTAATCCTAGTCCTCGTGCCTGATCCAGCTTGTTTACGCCTAACTGGTCCGACTGAAGCTTCCGCGAAAAATAAAAAAGAAAAAGAAAAATTGCCCTCAACTGACAATTTGTTTGTGTACTTGCTGATATTTTTTGAAACTACTATGTACACGACATTTTTTTGTTGTAATCTACTGCAACCTACCCATGTGGAGCCCCTTAAAGGGAAGAAACGTCTCAGATGACACCTTAACTAATAGACCATATTCGTATTCTCGACGTTGGACTGGATCTAGCTTGGAACTGAGGCTAATGCGGGGAGTCTTATATTCCTCTCCATGAGCCTCCATTGCAAGCTAGTTCCAGTTCAATACCGAGAATACGAAAATTGGTCTATTTAACACGACCTGCCAATTATTTATTTATATTCATTTTAAACCTCCTCTAACAAATTATAACTTTACCCCTAAAAAATAGAAGTATTTGTGCGAGCGCAAGGGTTGTGCACAAGTGTAGCGCAGCGTGCTTGTTACAAATTCAATTCATACTTTCCAAAGTAATAAATTATGATTAAACCGTATTCCTTATGGCGACAATAAAGCTAATATGGAATTGAACAAGACCCATGCTGATATTTTAACTTAAAGTTCTACATCACTAATAAAATTGTTCGCAATGTTCGATATTTGCTACAAGCATACCATAGATACATGTGTGCTAAATTTTCAAGACCCCAGGCAATTCCCCATTTCAAACCGACTTAAACATCCTGTCAATAAAGAGACGAAAAGGTCAATTAACAGCACCTGAGCGCATTTTGCTTTGAGAGACTAGTCAACAGCAACAGGGATCCGTACAACTATAATTGACTCGTCAGTAGATTGGGATAAAAAATGAAGGAATTTTGTTGTTGTCCGTACTTCGGGGATTCCACCCTTCAAGATTTCCACCCATATGAAATAGTGTACTGCTGTGTGGGGTAACTTGTTATTTGTAATAATTGTATTATGGCGAAATTAGTAAATTTGCAATGTTAAAAATCGTCAAATACGCTTAAACTAATCCACGGTGTCGTTCCTACAAGAGTTTCGTAAATTTCTCCATGTCCATTCTTTTGTTTCTGCACTTATCTAAATCCCTGTCAGTTCGCTGAAGCGCATGCCTTTGTTCCCAGTCTCGCGCAATCTCTGGCTCGTCATCAATCCGCGCTGAGAGTTACACCGGAAGGAAGGGTTCTTTGTCCAAAGTCTTCTTAACGTCTCTAAGACTCTTCCTAATCTTGTTCTTGTGCCCGATGAGCTTGATTCCCATGTCGTTAAGATCCAGTTCATCCTGCTTGGCCACTTGGTCCAGGTGCGTGTAGCCTGCTTTGCTGAACATGTCGCTGTATTGTCCCATCTTGATGCTCTCTAGCCAATCATGCACGGTCGTCTTTTCGGTGTATTCCATCTTGGGCGACCTGGAAAGAGTCACGCCATACACGTGTCAACACACTGGCAATGAAATGTTTGGGGACCAGCTTATAGCTTTAGTAAAGAAGAATCCTTTTTCGCACGTTCAATTCATCCTCCTTGAACAAGACACCTTTATTTGGATGCGAAAACCTGTGACGTACATTACTTGCAAAAAAATTCGAACGATTTTAATTTCGGACAAAAAAAAAGTGTCCGAAAATACAATACAGTATAAAACTTGCTCGTTGCTCCAGAGCTCTTGGTTTCCTCTCTGGAAGGAACTTTAGTAGAGACACTGCTTTTGATACGCAAGAGCGTGGGAAAATTTGTGCCATTTTCACTGACTTCGGTGTTTCTGTAAACCCAAGAGGGAGCAGTTAAACTATCATTTTCACAACTGTTGTTTAAGTCTAATTCGTGTTTTTAACTCGTAAATTTACTTTAGCTATGTTTACGCAAAGTGTCCGAAATTTTTGTCCGAAGTCGGTGTCCGAAATTAAACGTCCGAAATTTTGTCATATTTTATCTGGCTGTTTACCAGCTAAATTCATTGACAGCATTATTTGTCGACTAAGCGAAGGAATAAGCGAAGGTCGATTTGGGCCAAGTCTGTGCAGTAGTCAGAGACACTATCTACTGATAAGGAGATTCATTAGATTCCTCAAGCTACAGCAACAGAAATATTTTCACAATATCTCTGCAAGTTACCTATTCCTTCTTAAACGAACGTTGCTTACAAGTTAAGTAGGCCCTCTACGCACTGAAACTATTTTTCCGCTACGTCACTTAACAATGCACAAAAAGGAAAAGCGAGAACAACAAAATTAAAGAACTCATTTGAAGAAGTTATCTTACTTGGGAACAGTAGTAGACACTTCATTGAGCTTGTCAGGGGAGCGAATCAGCTGGTCTAGCTTCTTCACGATTTCAGCAAACTTGGGTCGCTTATTGCGGTCAACATTCCAGCAGTTCAACATGATTTGATGAATGGCCTTTGGGCAATCCTGAAAAAGGAAAGAAAACGAACAGATTTACCTTGTCGAGATCAAAATCTGCTGACGAGTGTTGCTTCAATCTTAGAAGCAACGGTCAAGGCAATGGCCGAGAAGGGGGGGGGGGGGGGGGGGGGAGGGCGACTGACGAAAATTGAGAGTTAGCGCTGGTGCCTTAGCCTGAGTATCGAGCCTTTCTAAGAGGAGGGAGGAGGGGAGGTCGGTGCTTTCAAAACAAGGAAAGGAAACCTTCTGGTCGTCTGCTACTATTTGCATTTGTGAACTGAGGTCACTCAAAATTCTTCATGGCACGTTTTTACCCATAACAATTATTATAACGGAGGAACGGGTAGAGGTTGGCTACTGAACTTTTGAGACTTCACATTCTCCAAAATTCATCTCTATTTCACACATTGTGCGACGTTTAAGGCGGAGCTCCGTGAGTGAACGAAAAACGAAACAAAATAAGAATACTAAAAGGATAGACACAACTTACCAACGGAGGCGGAAGACGATATCCTCCCTTCACTCGGTCCATTACCTTGAATGCAAAGAAAGGACAAAGAAGGAAGTGTAAACAATTTTATATCTGTACCGTCATTTATGATTACCATAATTATGATCTATGATCCATAAAAGCTGTTTAGTGAAAGGTAAAAGATAAAGTCGGCATTATCACAAGCCAAGTGGCCTATCAGGCCGGAGCTTATCTCTGGTTTCTGTAGCATTAAACGACCAGTCCATGGTAGGGTTACCACCAGCACTTATTTGTCCAGTATCCATTTATACACCTGGGTGGAGAGAGGCGCTGTGAGAGTTAAGTGTCTTGCCCAAGAACACAACACAAAGTCCCCGGCCAGGGCTCGAACCCGGACCGCTCAGTCCGTAGTCAAGCACGCTAACCATGAGGCCACCGCTCCACCCTCGTCCACAACAAAGAAAACTTGACATAACACAAACAAAGAAAACAAAAATAACACTGCAAATATCTCGTTCTCATTAGCCTAACAGGGAGTCACACATATGGATAGCTGTCAACTTGTGACTCAGCCAATCATAGGGCGGAAGCCAAGCCACGTGGACTCACCTCATAGTTACCCCAATCCCAGTAAGGTCTTTCAGCAAATGACATGATCTCCCACAAGAGCACTCCATAGCTCCACACATCACTCGCTGCAGTAAATTTACGATAATCAATCGCCTCTGGCGCCGTCCATCTCACAGGAATCTTACCTCCCTAAAGGAAAACAACAACAACAACAAAAAAGAAGTTAGAAAACAATGTAACTACTCGATGGTGTATATTATTTTTAAAGGGTAAAGGGCGAGAGAATGATGAGGTGGCGAACACTGGGCCTGAGGCAACGTAAAAGAGAAAAAAAACCCTTTGCTTGCCGTCACAAAAGGGACAGTCACTGCGTCGAATGTTGCGTGACAACACGGGGGTATAGGTAATCGAATGAATATGGGTGCAAATACGGAACTAACACTGAGAGTGATATTTCAGCCTTTAGGCGAATGCAATTTGAAAGAACTTTCAAATATCACGAGTAGTGTAAACCCTCAGTCGCTCGAGCTTTCGTATGCATTTCAGTTATTGTAGGACTGAGTAAATAAACGCGCATTAATTTGCACTGCAGCGCAAATTAAAAATTAACCATAAATTGGCCTACACTCAACCAATCACAACGAATTTATTATCTCAGTACTATAATGAACACGATACACTGTACATCGATTAGGCGATTTACATGATGGCATCATTTGACTACAACTACCAGAATCCTTCACTCTTTCTGTTTGTCAAGCTAATTAGGGCAATTGTTATTTAAACCCTACTGGGACTTTAAAATTTAAATGATAAAGAAAAGACGAAAGGAATTGTGGTAGTTGCAGTCAAATGACGGCAACGTGCAAATCTGCTATTCGAAACATTCGTGTGAAAACTCAAGAGAGTGCAACAGATTCGTGTAACAACGTCGCACTTGCATACAATTCATAACGAGGTCGTAAGGAAAACGATTACCGGCTTTGGCAAATCTTAAGGAATTTCCGATTGTTGTTGCTAGCCTACGAGCAAGCTTACGTTGGAGCACAACCGTACGCGGCGTAGCCGCGAGCGCGAAATTCGAGCGCCTCTTCATCAGACTCCTTCCCGCCGGATCGTTTGCTCTTCGCCTCTTGCGCATGTCACTCAAAGGTGAATCTCCTCGCTGGCTAATTATTGACCAATCGGGCCGTTAAACGAACACCCGTCAGCACAGACAGATCTCCTCCATTAGCTTGTTGCTATGACAACGCCTCACATTGCTTCCAACTGTTGTAGTGTACATGTAGCCCGTGGGCTCACTCTTTAAACTTTAAACCTTCTGAATCTGTGGGATTACACTTACCGATGTTTCATAAGCCGAGTCCTCTAGTTCTCTGGACAGACCGAAATCTGCGACTTTACAAACCATGTTTTCTGACACCAATATATTACGAGCAGCCAGATCCTGAAAGAAAAGGGAAAAAAATACAAAGAAAACACGGATGGTCAGACTGACAGCAGCTTGCTCTGGGTGGACAAAACCATTTAAAATTATGAGTGTGATCAAAATCTCATTTCACCTAATACAGTCTAGCACGTATGTGATAAGAATAACGAATATTGTTAGTTTGAAAGCCGTCGCCTTAATACACCCTTGGTTACGCAGAAAGCAAAATTTCAGACTCGCGTGACAGCTGGTGAGGATGCAACAAACTAGAAGCATGTCACGAGTGGTTTTGGTTTTACGACAGTCGATTGAAAACCGCTCTAATGACAGGCTGACATCACTGAAGGTCCGACGACAACTGAAGAATTTATCAAATATATAGCTGTGATGAATTCCTTACCCGATGAACAAAGTTCATTTCAGACAGATATTTCATGCCTGAAGAGACACCTCGTGCCATTCCCAGCAGCTGTAATATGGTAAGCTTGCCGTCCAATTTCTGCGAAAGAATGATTCAAAATCATATGTAACAAAAAGCTATGATACAAGGAACTATTCCGATCAACATGGCAACCTCATGGGTACCCTGTGGACCGGCAAAACGTAGCTCAGTTCAAGGATACACTTGGAACTTCAAACGAGCGAAGTTACAGTCGAACTCTGCTATCTCTAGCCCCGATCACACCACTCCAGAGGAATTTGAAAACGCAACAACAACCGGTCAGTTTGGATTTGTGGCTGATCAGGAAAACTCGGTCAGGGAGATCTTATTATTATCGAGATGTCATCGTTTTCCGTCCACAACGTAAAGCGGGCGTTTTCAAATTCTTCCAGTTTGAAGAGCGTTTTCGAAAAGCTCCGTTTTCGTGACGGATTAGTGTGGACAGTAGGCCTAACCGTAGAACTAAAGCTCCGTTTTCAAAATCCTCCGGCATAATATGGACAAGGTCTTTCCTCTTGAGGGAAACAAAAAATAGTTCGAGATGGCAGAGGTTCGAGATAGCTGATAACCAATGACTGAAATCCAAGAGGGCATGACTTGAGTTCGAGAATAGGTATGTCGAAAGATTTTCGTTGGACCTTTAGATAACAGTCTAAAAAGATTTAATAATTAGATGTGGATTCCAGCATCGTCATGGTATCAGAGCTCAATACATTTTGACACTCGCTGTAGAACGCACCAACAATCCTGACAACTTGAATTAATGAAGTCAGAAATTGAACTAAGTGGAACACTGCCCCGCTCTATCTGATAAGCCTGTCTGATCATCGAATACACAGTTGCTAATACCACTAACCTTGAGATAGTTGTCGAGGGAACCATTTGACATGAATTCAATAATAATCATCATGGGTGAAGCTGTTACAAAAAGAAAAGAAAAGAAAAAAATGATGGATTAACTGTCAAGGGGCAATTACAAGCGCGCGACAGATCCAGCTGAAGTGGTTTACAGTTAAACTTACTTTTAGTAACAACGCCTTCCAGAAAGATGACATTTGGGTCACAGAACTGCCCCATTATAGAGGCTTCCGCAATGAAGTCTTGACGGTTTTTCCGGGCAGCACCAGCCTAGGAAATTAAAAAATAATAATAGTTATAATAAAAATAAACAACTTTAACCACCACCACCGCGACAACAACAACACTTGCAAACACAGATCTTGTTTGTATGTTCCCTTGAGGTCGGCACACACTAGGGCTCATGTTGGGTGGACATGAAGTGGAGGCACGTTGCAGCGACAGTTTTCCTCTTGTTCTTGCAAAAAAGTTTTGTTACGTGAACAAAATTGCGTCCCCGCAACATTCTGCTGCTTTGGCCTAGAGGGTAATGAAGCAGGCACAGGATGACCTCAGGTTTGAATGTTAAATCGTGTGCACTGTATTTGCAAACAGTCGCAGCTGCAACATAGAAATGTACCAATATCCACTTCGTGTGCATCAGCTTGCGTACTATCTCTGAAACACTGATTCGTCACACACGAAGGGCTTATACCTGCTTTACGTCGCCGCAGCATTAAGAGCGCTGACCGAACTTCAAAACCATTCTGAAAAGCAATCCCAGGTCAATTGTAGGGACGAAATGAACTTCTTCTACACTCAAGCGATCCCTTAGCTAGAGGAAAGTAAAGGAACTACAGAGGTCACCTTTAAAGTCTTGACAGCAACAAGAATAGGCTCTTCGTCTGGTCGTGATAACGTCCCTTGGTAAACATCACCAAATTCACCTGAAGACAAAGTTTCGTTGTTAATACATGAAAAAATCGTGACAAACCTGCAATTGTTTTGTATGCTATTCGTACTTCAGCTCTTCATTGCTTTTTTAAACATTGCCACAAATCTACACTGGCTGATTACAATCAATCCCTTGAAAAAGTTATTCGAAGTGAAATCGTCTCCCCTTTGCGATAACATTGTTTCAAAGATTAACTAGATGGAGCATGCCAAATTGAGAGTAACAGTACACTCTGTATAAATCGGTAGCCAGTATATAGCGCAATTTGTTTTGTCAACTCTTATCCACTGGATAGTAATTTTTCCGATGGATTTTAAAGCCTTATCAAAGCTTCGAACAAGTGGGAACAGAAGTCTTTCTTGTACGAGAAGGAAGACAAGATACACCGATGCTTCTTCGGGCGAATTATAATATCAACATTTCTGTAGTTACTAAATGTACCTCCTCCAATGATCTTTTCTAAAGAGATCCACTTCTTCTCCAGCTCTTTGGCAAAACTTCGCAAGGCTTCCTCGGGGTCTTCATAGTTGCTAGGATCAATGTAGAGTCTGTGACCATGCGACGGTAAAATAACTACAAGAAATTAACGTGAGATTCACCAGTCAGGCAATAAATGCTTTACTACAGATTTGGATAGCGAGGAAAAAAAAAGCCAGTAAAGAGAGGCATTTGTTTACTTCCCACTAAGAAGCCAGAACAATAAAATACAACTCTACAGTAAAGTTTCGTAGCGCTGGAAATAAACCACGAATTTCCATTAAGAGCGTTAGCAACGGAATTCAAGAGAAGAGTCAGTGCTCAGTTTTCTTTGCTTCGTGTGGTTACCAATTTCCTCCCTAAGGCTAATGATAGAAAGGAACATCAAGGCTAATTTCCAGAACTACAGTGTAAAGGCTACTGGTAGTAGATACTTTACTGAAGTCTTTATTTGTTTATTTTTTTCTTTTCTCCTTCTCTTTTTCCCTTTCCTCTCTTTTTTTCTCATTTTCCTGTTTAACTTAGATGGTTGTAAAAGCCAAACTGAGAGGCTTTGAAGATACAACTGCCACAAAACTGGACATGTCTGTGTTTGCAATCTAGTTTTATGTCTACCTTGTCCATCCTTTAACTCTACCGGAGGCTGATAACCTTCCTTGTTTCTGCTCCTACAAAGAACAAATCATGGAGATATCTTCACCCAACATGTTAATTTCCTTCACGGTTTTCAAGTTGCCCCCAAAACGCAGCCGTTACCTACCTCCAGTCACGCAACGTTCCTCCCTATACAAAATTGCTACATGTATTTTTGGAGAGGAGCTAGCGTTGCGTGACCAGCCAAATATTGAATGCGTTCGAGGCTATTCGCAACGGGTTCTTTTTTCCCCTTACAATAATTTGGGTACCACCATAACTTGAACACAAGCTTAGCTAGATTGAAGAGGCAAATATTTGCAGGGGAGGACTGTAACAATACGACTAGGAAAATTTACTACAAGTACGATTTTCGAATTTCAAACCAGTGACGTCTCCAGAGCCCTCGCTCTTCGTGTTGGTTTTTAGGCAGAGAGGGTGCATGTAGCTCATCGGATGAGCGGACAAGGGTGACCATGGGTATAAGTAACGTGGTAATGCGGAGTCTTCAAACTAGAATTGAAAAGTCGTCCTCGAACTCGATTTTGTACTCGTACTCAAATCTAGTAGGTTGCCAGGCTGGTAAATTCTGCCGAGTACTTAGTAGTTCACTTACCTACAGAAGCACAAGGCGAAGAGAATGGCCAGTAAAAGAAGGACACCCACAATGGGCGCCCCGATATACAAAGCCATCTTCATCGTCTTATTCAAGCCACCTGGAGCAGAAAAAAATATATTAAAGTGGATCATGATTTAATCTACCTACTGAACTGTAATGTAAAATCCGTGCTTTTCAATAACATGCACTAGAAAAGGACAGGTGCAAAAAATAAATAAATAAATAAGTGAGTGGGTGGGCAACCACGAAACAGGCTTGTAGGGATGAACTTGTAGTTTATTTGTGTTTTTCCTCCCACATTGTATACTTCGCTCTACTCTGATGTATTGAGCACTGTTCTACGAACATCAAATTTTACACCTTAAATAAATATATATATATATAAATAAATAAATAAATAAATTAAATGAATAAATAAATAGATAAATAAAAATTAAATATATAAATAAAAAATAAAAAATACTTTATAAAACTCTATTTTTGTCTTTCCCCAAATCCTCAAATCCACTGTGGTCAATAATTTTGCTTGAGATCTCGACAAACTCAAGAAAAAAAAATAGACGGTATGTAGGCAGACTAGGTCTTTGATGTGGATTAGCTTTGAAGTCAGACGTTAGAACACTGCACTGCAGAGATGACTGAGCAGTAGCAGTCCAAAAAAAGATTGAGTTACATATAGCTACAAATGAATGTATCCCAGTCAAAGACATTTTCTCCACCTTACATCATCTTAGACCATTGTGCTCTTATTTGATTTTTGTTTTGGTTCCAGATTTTTAAAATCAGTTTTATTGCTACTATTAGTATTTCTCTTTCGTGAGACAAAGAAAAGGAAAAACTAACTACAGTAAGCTCAGGTTTCAATGAAAATTTCAAACCAATTGCAAATTTACGTATTAGTTACATACAGAAAGTAAGATGACAACAACAATAACAACAACCACATTTCATAGATAATACAGCGTGTTAAGCTCTACAGATGCATCTTACCAGTCATTCCTTCAGTTGGGTTGTGTTTGCTCTCTAGGAAGGCAAAAAGTAAGAAGCAATAACCACCTCATTTATTCCAAATGTAAAGTTAGTTTAACTACCTTCATATTGAGTGAGAGAGTTAAAGGCAATAATGTCACCAAAAGGGTGATACATAGGTCTTAGCCCTGGCAACATCATTGTGTTACTTTCTTCTTTTCGTTCGTTACTTTCACAGTGCCTGCCTGGGCACCAGCAAACTGTTAGAGCAATCCAACAAATCCTGGATCCTGCGGGGGAGGGGGGGAGAGAGAGACGGGTAGGGGTGGGCAACCTACAGATGATTACATGTAGTCTCCCATTAAGGATCAATGGAGATTATCCCAATCATTCAAACTCTGGGGCAGACAAAGTGGGGATTGGGCGGGGGAGGGGGTTGTCGAACCCCCTATTTTTAAAAAAAAAATGAGACACTATGACAAGCGGCAAAAATTGAGCATAGCCGGAAAACTATCAACCAACTCTGTATCATCATAGAAAACAACACTTGCAATACTACAAGATATACATGCACAGAAGTGTACATTGCATAAAATGCAACTGACTGACTAAACAATACCTTTTGTTTTCACATACACCTCAGCATATTTCCAGTTATCCTTGTTGTTTTCCAGTTGATTCAATTCACTCACAGAATAAACTCTGAACAAAAAAAAGCTGGACGGTGATAAACCATGAACTGTTACATTCATGCCAGTTAAGTTCTCCTTTCCTGGTAAATATTGCACTTGTCGACCACATGCCTCCTTACAGTTCTTATCCTCTTCAGACTTGCACCTGAAGCAGTCCAGGGCATATGTTATCTTTCCATTATCGTCTGGCGAGCGGTGCCAGCTGATGACAACACGTGTTGCAAGGACCTTGGTAAAGTTAGCCTTGACTGGAGCTTGTGGGAGAGCTGGAAAAGATTATTGTGATGTTCTTATAACTTCTAAGGGCAATAAACATCTAGATTCTTACCACTTACAATGTAACAATAGCAAACTCTACTTGAAAATGATTGGCTCAAACAGTCTGTTAGATATTAAAATTATTATTAATACTAGTAGTAATCAGAGATTATGAGAGTGCATTCGACGCTCTCTCTTTAATATATATATACCGTAAATAAATGATTTCACTAGCTGACTTTCAACCTTTGTCTATTACTAAAATTAATGTTTTTCAGCAGCAACCGAGGTTTTACAGTCATATATACATAGTGTCAAAGTCCATGCTAGTGAAGAGGTCACGATTTGTTGATACGTTGCATGACGCCGCCAGTTTCTGTAGACACGCAAGTTTCATAGAATATTTAAATTACGTACATTATTCTAAGCTAGCATTTGCTATCACATGCTCGTTTCACGTGGTTGTTTATCGTAAACAAACTCCATGCGACTAATTCAAGTATTTCCCCTGATGAATAAAGTAGTCTTATGGATCTTGCCTTCAGAGTACTTTTCCACGATTCCTAACAATAAAATTTCGACCGGATAAAGACTGAGCTATCTGTCGCAACTGGAACTAATCAACAAATGCAATCAAAATGTAGTTGTTCCCACGGTTATCATCCTAAAGCGAAGTCATGTTAATAAACAAGGACAATTCCCTCAGATTTCGATAAATGCTACCGTCGAGGTGTTAAAAATTTGCCAAAATCTAACACTGAAAGCACATAACAGCAAAGCATACAGCAACTGAATGGAAAGAAGTCAAAGAAAGATCCATCGCAAAAGAAGAGCTCAAATGGCCTGCTCACATACTAACATGTTCACCACGTCTTATCACATGTCTTAGCATTAAACGGTACCAATTTACTGCCCGTGACATGCCCCCGTAAAAATCAAGCGGGGTGGCCATTTTGTGTCCTTACAGGAATGTGTTTTTCTCGGCATATAACTGTGCACAAGGTAACCAACTCTGGAAAGCCACAGGTCAAAATTAGGTTTGCGTTCCACTTCGTCGAACGCAATTAAACAATTTTAATTAATTTATAACCAATCATAATATCATTATGATTACATATTTATTTAATATTTTCCCAACAGCTTATGTCCAAGGGCGATGTAAACATGAGAGAATTAAGTTTTCGGAGAATCTGTTTGGGTTGTTTGAAAGGCGGATAAAGCTATCCACTGCATAGCGATTTGTGTGGGCTGTGAATGTATATGTACATTGGAATAATTTCCAATCACTCTGGCTTTACACTGCTTACACTGCTTGCTCAGAATTCATAACAATTGTTTGACTCTGTATTGAATTTTCTTACATTGTATATTGTTTTACCACGTAAAAAAATGCTTAAAAGGGTGCCAAAGTTGGACATTTTGGGGCATTCTGTACTCGGGGTTCGGATGGGAAAATCCAGAGCAATGGAGTATGTATGATTAGCCAATCAGATTCAAGGATTTAGGATTCTGGACTGTTGAGAAGTTGGAGACAAAAAATAAATAGATTTAGCCACGCCAAAATGTGGAACTCCTGATTACAATAACTTAGCCTGGTTTGAACCTACGATCCAATCGAAAACCAGTATCTAATCAGCAGTAAACAAAAAAAGTGACCTTGATGAGCTCTAAACCTGAGCCCACAATGCAGCCATGTGACACTGGTCAGCAGATACCTTGTTTTTGACAAGTGTCAATTGACATAACATCCAATGTCCAATACCAAAGATGTATACTGTAAACCAAGGATGCATGACTTGGTCAGGAGTATGGCGGCCATGTGGCAAGACGTCATTGTCGTAGGGTGCATGTACCTGTAATCCCTGCCATAATCCCTGCCGCTAGCCACATTGCCCATGAAAAAAGAGTTGCATGCATGCAGTTCTGTTCCTATTCTTATGATGCTCCATGTGACAGCCCTTTGGGCTGTTGGAGCATCCCTCCCCAGCGGTTTTGTTCTGTTAAGGCACAGTGAAATAAATTTACATTGAGTAGATAGCCCTGAGCTTGCTCTACAAGATGATACCATTTTTGATGGTTATGATGTCAAATAACCGTCCATCTTGGATTTCATAGAATGCTTATGAAATGCACAAATTGAATATTTGTGAATTTCTACAATTGTATGAGGAAAACTGGAATAAAAACTAACACAATTAAACCAAAAAAGTTGATTCTTGGCCAGACCTACACGAAGTTTGAAGTTGCCATGGCAACATGAAAACTGATGGACACAACTGATGCATCAAATTTTCTGTGGAGGATGAATTAACAGCTACTGAAGTTTCTGCCCCCTAGAGTAAATTGTCTTTTCAAAACTTTGAAAAAACCTTATAGGGGTGGTGGCACCCATCCCCCAACCCCAACTCCTTGCACGTCCAAGGGTTAAGACAGAGTTTTTTAAATTGCTTGGATAAAACCTAGTACAAGGGTGCAAATAACAGTCGGCCATCAGAAAATTGTCTGCTAAAAATTGAGGTTTTGACCGGCAAAGTCTCAACCTGGTTGGATATTGTGACAGCGCATTTCTGATCCAATGCAAAAACTATGTACCTTGAGGTTTGGGCACGAATATGGAACATTTTCATTTTATTACACGTTGGCGTAAACATGTGATGGAAAAACATATAATTTTGTCCAAACAAACTGGCCTCTTTTCAGGTCAAAACTTGTCCCTGGCCGGACAAATGACCTGCCTAATGACAAAAATTATTTGCAGGCTTGTAGTAGGTATGTCAAATTTGATCCATGCCCGGGCTACCTATCTACATGATCAGTGCATCTAAGTGAAAAGGGACACAGGTACCAATTTTATCAGAGCTGCACAAATTTATGTATACCTGCCAACTTTTTCTGAGTTATGAGCATGAGATTTCTTTTGTATAATTTGTGTGATTTACTGCATTTAAATTAGTATTGAACTTTAAACTTGTGCATTTACTAAATTGAAGTTTAGAGAGAGATGAGTGTACAAACTCTACTAACAGTGCATGTAAGCTAATATGTATTTCATAATGCTACACATAGATTTCTTCTGTTCCTTTGGAAAACTCAAAGGTAACGTTAATCCTTACCCATCCTGATGTCCTTGAATCCAAGGAGGAAAAATTAAGGGCATTCAACATGATCAAATGCTGTATGACTGAAATGTACCTTTGCAATCCTCTACATCAGATGATTGGTAGAATCCCTCTTCACAAGTGCATGCTGTTCTCTCAGCATTAGAAACTGACCTCAGAGGACACTGAACACATTTTGTGTTGCTGATGGTACTCTTGAATGCTCCACTTGGACATTCTACATAATGGACGAAAAAAAATAAAGAAGGAATTTGTATACCGGTATGTAATCATACGGTTTCGAGTTCAATTTGGAATTAATTTGCATGAGTGAGCTTTTTGAAAAACTCACAAGTGCAAATTAATTCCAAATTGAACGAGAAAAACCGTATGATTACTTATTAATAATATAAACATGTGATACCATTGGCTTAGAAAATTTCCTTTTGTCTCTCAGCCAAACATAACTCAGAATTACAACATGTAATTTGCACTGGTGTTACACTTTTTGCAGTGGTGTTACACTTGAACTGCTCTGGTCTCAGCCAATCAGAATTGAGTAATTTTTTTCATGTATATTGTTAAGAAAGAAACCCATGGAAAATTAATTAAAATTTAATACAAGGCATATCTGTCTGAAAAATAAAATAAAATATTAATTAATAACAATAATGGGGATAGCCTGTGTGGCAGGCCATACAAGGGGAGGAAAGGGTCAAAATGAGCCCAGGAGGATCAAGCACACTTCAAGAGGGATGGCCTGCAAGGACACTATTGTTGCCTTCTTTTTCTACATCCACCAGATGGACGTAAAAATCCTGATTGGTCAGATTTAAATGAATTACTTAATCCATCGTTCTGATTGGTCAGCCACCTGTCATTCTAGAGCACAGGGGCCTCACATTCAGATTCAACATGACATATAAATCAAGGGATCATTTCGAACTATTTCTAGAGGAACTGCTACGATCTTTGGAAGAAAATGGTATAACATTCGTGCTAAAAGCAGTGCAACAGAAGGCGATTAAACAATTGTTTGCAAAAGAGGATCTCTTTTTGCTTGTTCCATCCTCCGCAGGTCTTCAAATTATTTCATTTTCTCACCCAAAAAATAGAACAAGAAATACGAGAACCCGCTGGCACCTACAGACTTTGCTGTGAAAGAAGGGTGTGATTCTGATTGGATAATTTTGACAGCCAGACATTCCACAGTTGAGTGGGTTTTGCATAGTTAATTAGGGGGCGGAATGAAGAAAACAATAGCGTCCTTGCAGGCGTCATCCACTATCACACGCCTCGCACGCTTGTTCTTTCCCCTTTCCCTCCCCTTTGGACGCCTGCCACGCAGGCTATAATGGGGACCAGTGGTGAAGAAAAAAAACAAAGGGGACTGACAACCAGGGGTGGGATGCATGGGGGATAGGTCGTGAATGTTTACAGAACTTATAAAGCAGTCAATTTAGGTTATGGTCAGGAGCATTTCCATAAGTAAGTGATTAAAACAGCAAACATAGGGCGTGTTCCATTCAACCAAAACTTCCGGTTTGAACTACCAAAATTTTTGTATGCCAAATGCAATGGTATTTTCCACCAGACCAGACCGATCTCGTTCTGTTCCCACTTGGGCACGTTTCCTGCCAATATTAACTCCACAAAATTTTGAAGGATAATGATGAAGTGAGAGTCTTAAGTGCAGTAAGCTGCTTCATGCGAAGAAATTTAACATGCATTCATGATTATTTTAAGTAAACTCTTCCGAGATATTTACCCGACCGACTCAGGAATTATTTTCGTGTGATGGGAAACTTGTGAACTTTTCTCACAGGAGATTACACAAACTGGGCAAATACCCACAGGAAATTCGGAACCAGTCCACAATTTTCCAGAAAAGCTGATCCTAACATTTTTTTTTCCTAATATTTTAAACTGTGACAGATCGTATTGCACCAGTGTAGTGTTGACTGGCTGCCAAAGTCTTGTAGCTTTGGTGGAGGCAATATCCACAGCTGGAGGAACTAGGTCTGATTCATACAGGGTAGAAATGCCAAATAGATCAGGAAATTTCCGGAATTTCCAAATTTCCGAAAAAAAAAAAGGATCACCAGAAGTTGACCAAAATTTACAGGTAAGTTTCTGGAAACTTCCTGAACATTCTATCTGATTTTGAACCAAAATTTCCAAACATTTTGGTCGAATAGTACACGCCCATAGTAAAGGCTGTCAATCAACTGTAGATTGTACATGCGTCTAATAAATTAATTAAATTATACAATTAGTAGGTAAAGCCTGCATACGAGTTAGGTGGCCCATTAGGTCGGCACTGATCTCCAGTTTCAGTAGCACAATGCAACTACATGTAGGAGTATTCTCCATCTACTTCCCCATCCTCTCCCCCCCCCCCCCCCCCCCCCGTGCCCCTTCCCCCCACTGGGATTAAGGATGCTAGTCCATCACAGGGTTACATGTACTCCCCAGTATACGCACCTGTGTGGAGAGAAGTAGTTTAAGAGAAAAGTATTTTACAAGAGAACACAAGACATTGTTCACAGCCAGGATTTGAACCCAGACTGCTTGATCTGAAGGTAAGCACACTAACCACGAGGCCAGCGGGCCACCACTGACACATTAGTAGCTCCAAAGATAATAATAAATTTATTTATATCATATTTTAATTATATAGTTTAATCATTTTGGTAACCAGGGTGGATATTTAACTTTGGGAGGTAAATAATGGGCCCTTATTAGAGGCATAGCACATAGCATAGCCACCACAATATTTGACTTTCAGATCAACACAGTGCTTTACAATTTGTGTCTGAATTGTTTTGGTAAAAAATAGTAAACACACACCACAACTTGTTAATGTGCTGAACCTCAACACTTAAATACTTAGTTTACTACATAGTACTAATTAGTCATGTCGAGGTGCAGTGGCCTCACGGTTAGTGTGCTTGGCCCTGGCCGGGGACATTGTGTTGTGTTCTTGGTCAAGACACTTTACTCTCACAGTGCCTCTCTCCACTCACGTATATAAATGGGTACTGGCGAACTTAATGCTGGGGGTAACCCTGCGATGGACTAGCATCCAATCCAGGGGGGAGTAGAAATATCCCCAGTTGCTTCATGTTATGGAAACCACGATAAGCTCTGGCATGGTGGGCCACTTGGCTCATATGCAGACTTTTACTAAATTAGTCATGCCAAACCATTGCATTCCAGAACAGCCCCAGATCCATTAATGAGCTCGTAACCTGCATTGCATAGACACATCAGGTTGCCTGTATTGTTCCATTTTCCATCACTGAGACACACACTCACTAACTTGACTTTATTTACTGAATTAACATCAGTACATTTTCCTTCTTGTTCCGTTAGATCCGAGTCATTTGCTGGGGCAACTGTCTTTGGGAATTCCACTAAAGTACTGCCTATCTCAGGGCAGTAGCTGTAGCTAATGACAACTTTTGTCAAAGTTATGCAGACTCCTTGGTCTAAGAATGCCAGATATATACCCCGAGCTCTGGTAACCACAGAACCATAAAATATGTCTGTTGTATGTTTTCCCTGAGGAGGCAACCTTTTCGGCGTTATGCTTGCTTCTTCCTGAAACATCCCTTTAGTGGGGTCAGGAAGAGGTTCTTTGGTATTTGTATGATAGGAATAAAGAGTTAAGTATGTTTTGCAGAATGGACTAGACTCTCCTTTGGGGCAGTTTCGGAAGGTGTAATGTATTTCAATATCCAGCCGTTTAGCATTCTTGACGTCAATAAAGTCTGTTCGTAACCAATTCTTTGGTTCCCTCGTGATCAGTTCACTAACATCACAAACTGTGTAACTCTGCTTTACAGTTGAAGGGTCAATCCACTATAAAAATAATAAAAAAAGAAGAGAGAAAAAATATTACCAATGAAATTAGTACAGAGAGCTTGTGTTTTAATTATAATTAAATTGTTCGAGCTACAATTCTGAAAACAGATATGACCCGTTAACCCAAATCAAACATTTCTCACAAGAAAGAATACACTGTGCACAGTAAATCATATATTTATAAATTATTAAATTATAATAATTATAATAATAATAATAATTATTATTTAAAAAAAAAAAAATAATAATTATTATTATTATTATTATTATTATTGTTGTTATTATTATTATTATATGGATCCAGACCAGATATTCAGGCAGCACGAAACAGAGAACAAGCGCCAGTATGCCAGCCGTGTGTTAGAAGTAGAGCAAGCTACATTCACGCCATTAGTTTTTAGCACGACGGGTGGAATGGCAGTGGAATGTAATCGATACCATAGTAGACTTGCTAAGTTAGTTGCAACAAAGAAGGGCAAAAGTTATGCAACTACCATGTCATGGATCAGGGCAAGAGTATCTTTTGCGCTGCTGAGATCAGCATTACTTTGTTTAAGAGGCTCGCGAGCTCCTAGGAGAGTCCACTTAGAACTGTCAGACATTGATTTAGATATCGAAAAAGGACATGCAAATATTCGTTAAGGCAATTGAGAATGCTATTTCTGGGGAACTCTAGCCGAAGCCACGAACACTGAGCCAAGAAGTGGACCTGCATATAGCTACAGTGTATTTTTAAAGTAGAGTTTTTGCCATTTAAATGTGTAGAGTATTTTTTACTATCCTTATTTAAATTTTTTCGGCAAATGACAATAGACAAATTTATAAGGGTTGTAAAGAATGAGTGTAATTTGTAATTCGTTTGTAAGTTAGTATTTCCCTGACATATATATTGTCCTAAGAATTTTTACAGTTGTAATTTTTTATAAGCCACTAATAAACATTATTATTATTAAAAAATTATTATTATTATTATTATTATTATTATTATCATTATTTTAAGCTCACAATATTCCTCAATGGGAATATAATATATTACAGTACTTGAAACTGACTCAATGATTATTTCACTCATTCACATTTCACTCATAAACTCATAGACTCATTTAGCTCATAAGGACTGTTATTGGTCTTCTCCACACAACGTCACACTTCACATTTTTTTTTTATATCATGACAGCTGATATACCACTCACCCCGGCGCCTGGTGTGTCTGACATCGTATTCCAGTTCCACAGACCAGAACCAGATGGAGGCTCATTGACAAGAATTTCTGAAGAGGAAAAGGGGTAATATTGAAAGCAGATAAGTGCCTAGAAACACTTTGCATGTGTATTTATACCCCACCAAAACGTACACATAACCAATAACATTTGCCAGGCACAAACTAATAGCAAAATATGCTCATGATTAACAAATAGAACTCCCAATACTGTATGTGATTGTCCAATTTTGTTAATCACTTAAAGTATCAGATTACAGACTGAATTGGGCTCTGCTCAGTCCTATCACCATAATTATAATAATCAATCATATAAATACTTGTAAAGGTCTTGATTTTGATCAGTTTCTTTACATGTGCACTTTATTTTGTCTCCTCCAGCTAGTGCATAAGATACAATTACATGTATTTATTGGTCCGTACAACGTCAGACAGACAAAATTCAAGGACTTTCAACAGACAAAAAATAATTTTCAAGGACTAAGCTTTATTCGTGATCAATAAATTGACATTCTTTGTCCCATTTTCCCCCTGCCAAGGTTAAATTAGTATCTATAATGATCAACATTTGTAAAATGACCACAGTTACTGGCTATTACATTTGTACTTTAATGTCTGAGGTACAGGGATGACTCACACTGATTTGAAATGTAGCTCTAAACAGAAATGTTCCATCATTACAACCCAATTTTCCTTAGCATAATCATTTGATTTCTCAGAAAAGTGATATGGTATAAGAAATTTAATAAGTAAACTTCGAGGACTTTTCAAGACCTAATTAAGAAATCACATACTTTCAAAGGACCTTAACCAAAGTTAAGGGCCTATGAAAGTATGTGGTTTCTTCATTAGGTCTTGAAAAGTCCTTGGAGTTTACTAATTAAATTTCTTATGTCAAGGACTTTTCAAGATGACTACTATAAACAAAAGACATTTTTCAAGTATGAAACATTCCAGCATTTCCCTTCAAATAACTGGCTATTCAATTTTACATGACTTCCAGTTTCTATAAAACAATTCCTTTTTTTCTGGGACTGGGTGATTAGCCAAGTGCCCGATCCCCAATCAGGATAGCCTGCAAGAAGCAGGCTCTCATATCTGGGCCAGAGTCCTGAGCAGTGAGGCAGCCAGCTGAGACATGCGAACAAAAGTCGGTCATTGGACAATTGTCCAGTAAATTTGAGGTTTTGACAGGTAAAAACTTAGCCTGGTCGGACACTCTGACTGGGCATTTCTGCTAAATGAAAAATATTTTAACTGGAAATTTGTGGCCAAATATGGCACAAATATTATTATATTATACTACCACACAATACTATGCTTTTCATTTTTATTCCATTTCTGAGAAATAATTTTATCGCGCGTAATGCGTCGTCTCAAATGTGATGTCTAAACTACTGTAAACAAACTGCATCAGTGCTACTATTTAGGCAATGTGTTAATTTACGCATTTTGCGTTGGTGTCGCGAAAGATCGCAAAGAATATAGATTCGCTGTGAGGTGAGGAATTGCACTTTTAATTTTTCATACAAATGTCTCTAAATTTTCCCGCAAATGTTGACTCAACGGTTTTACAGGCATTAGAAAATGAAACCCTTAAATGTGGCTTATCTAACAACGCTATTTCCCTCAAACACGATAAATACATTCCTTTGCCTAGTATCTTTAGTTTTAAACTAATAGATACTTCAGAACTCAAATTTTCCGTGAGTTATCAGGCATTAGATACACCTTTTGCCCCATACATTTACCGTAATTTTTGCTGTATTTGCCCCCTAAATAAGATGGCATCAGAAACTGTAGAAGGGTCTAATCTCCTGGCCAGAATGGTTGATTGAAGTGAATTCTTCATGCAAGCTTAACAGAATTCTGGTCGTTAGTATAAAAAGGATGATTACAGTAAGAGAATAACTAAGATTAAAAGATTCAATTTCTGGTAAGAATCGTTGTCAAACATAAGGTAATCAGGTGCGTCAGCTCACATGCATGAACAACAATAATTAAAATAATGACAATGATAAAATAAGAATTATAAAATAAAAATTTAAAAAACAGTACACTACATATATATATATATATATATATTCATCATAACATTCAAAGGCAATGAAACTTTATGATCAACACTTCCTTTACGAAGAGAGATCGCAGTTTACTAAACTTACATCTACGACTTAAATTTTTCAATAGCGTCCTCTGAGTTTTGAGCAAACACCCACGTACGTTTGACTTGACAGACTTTAACATACATGAACAAACTTGATCAAGTGCATCGCTGCGATAAAAGAAATAATCCACTCATTCTAAAATAAACATAGAGAGAAATGAGGAAATCGTCTACATCTTGACGCTTTGATCATATACCTCGCGGCTGGAAACTTCCTTTCAAATCTTTGAAATCAGGCACGATGTAAACTTTTCAGGAATTCGATGATTTTAAATTCACAAAGACACAAAGCCTGATTTTAAGAGATTTAGAGAAAAATAAAAACGAACAAATCTTCACTGGACCGCATCTGACAATCGATTGCACATCGCATTAAGAGATTTGAATACCGATCAGCCAACACGAAAGTAAAATATCAGAAAATATCAGAAAATATCAACCCCCATGTCGAACCTCTTCACAACCGAAAATTATCATACTTTACCTTTGTCTCCAAAGACTTCGTACAAAGCAGTGATTAACCATAGGAAAAGCTTCAGTTCGTAAACCTTCATAATGAAGAAACGACGCAGGAAAAGCCCGTCTTTCCCAACATATAAGTATTGTTGTGTTATGGACTTCCGATCCCTCGCTCTTTCAGACGTCAAAGATTGGCAAGTGCGCAAGAACGGAAGACCAGCGGTCTGATACTCAAAGGAGGGTTCGACCTTTGCGACCGCGCCCAGTTGTGACAAAGTGGAGCTGGTTCAGTCACGTATGCAATGGGGGCATAAAAAATGCACCAAGTATTGGGGTTTTTCGCCGGCTAGTTTTATTGGAGGCTTCAATATACGACTATTAAACGAGCATAAGTACACAGATGAAAGGGACCGGTCCAAAAATGGCCCAGTTTGATCAGGCTACGGCATGACTGACACCGGACTCATAGCGTGACGGACGATGAATTCATTTTCTTCTTTCAGTATGGTTTCATTATGACCTCATCTCGTGATAAATATACAATTATTTTGATGATACCTAATACTGGATCAGCTGGCCCGCGTTTGTAATTTTCCTCCGGCGGAGGGGAGGGGAGGGGAGGGGAGGGAGGGGCTCTCTGGCTTATCATCTCTTTCTTTCTTTCTTTTTACATTTATGAAGCTACTGAAATACGCCTTTTGGCATACAAAAAAAAAAAAAAAAAAAGAAAAATAAGGGACACTGGGGCTTCAAAACGCCAGACTGAAATATTTAAGTCCCACGTCCTAGGTCCTCTTTCGTGCCTTTAGTAAGCTTAGTGACTGACTTTTTCGAAAGCAACGTCAATCTGGATGTGACAAATTAATAGGTGTGGTCAGGAGCCCGTGTGGTGTGGAAAGGGGCGTGGAAATCTGATTACTGTTGTAACTTTGTCATACATAGTAATCAGTGTACAGGATCTAGGATGAAGGGGTTCTTAAACTAACCTTCTTCCGCCCTGCAGGTTTCAGCATTTGCGAAAGATTTTCGAGACCTTTCATTTCCGCGGGCAAGTGGTGTTATATATATGTTGAGTTTTATCAGAGCGTCACACGCAATCTGTGGCCTGTCCTTTTACTCTCGCCCGCCCGTCTTTTCGAGGCTTCGAGTTGTCCCCACTGACCGCGCGAGGTGTCCGAGATCCTCGAACAGGTCACGCAAAAGTCACGCCAATTTGAAAATAAACTCAAAATAGAAGTTAGCGTGAATGGACTTGGCGATTTAGGCGATAATTAAGGAATCATGACCTTTTACAATGACTTGACGCCGATTAGAACTGTCCTATGACGAACTGCTGATGTTTCATCGATGACCGGAAAAGGGTTGATATCCCTCAAATGACGTCATCGTTATGCTATCCCAGGGTCCTCTTGTGCTGATCACGTGATCATTTGGCGCGTAAATTCACACGAAGAAGAGGCTTGCTTTGAGACCATGTTTGTTTTCTTTGATTTGTCGAACAGCTGTGAAGGATGAAATTGAATGAAATCTGAAAAGCTTATGTTTTGAGCAAGTGCTTCAACATTAAAGATGCCTCTAGTGGACAATTCCGAGGCAGGAGATCGTTCTTCCTTTCGTTTGCGACGCATTGGAACACCGGCTACCTTCCCTGGCATCTCAGACACATTCAAGTAAGGTGATATTTCTGTCGAGAAGCTTGTGGCATGTTAATCTGCTTAGCTCAGTCAGATCAACAAATTCATAAAATCAGATTTTGAAGTATTCACTCACTTAACTTAAAAGAAGCTCCTGCTCTGTCGTTTCAGCCAATAGGTAACGTTTGTTGCGTTTTAGCGACATGTACGCTAAATGCTAACCTGTGTCCCCGGGTCTAACCTAATTTTATAAAATGCTTGCTGATTACTTTAAAACATGGGCATACGATGACATTGCTTGTGATTTCTGAGGATCACTCTTCCTACATGTTGTTTTACAAGTTTCGTATAGACGTTGGTTTGGAAAAATGTGGCTGGTCAACATTTTAAAAGTCTAAGGACCAGTTGGTCTCGGGTACCCTTACCCGAGTTTCTCTGGCTGAGTAACGTTTCACTTAATTCTTTACCAAATTTAACCAACCGTTTACATGACGGTCACAAACCGTCTCTGGAGACGAGACAACTCGGGTGAACTTTTCTTCATATAAACACTTTGGCTTGCATTGCCTAACCAGGACAACTCTTGATGTGGCGAGTGCCAGGAAAATTATGTCCAGCTTAAGGGGTTGAAAGCAGAAATTTGGGCAAAACCCACTATGATCGAATGACCAAGGGAAACTCAAAGAAAGAGGGATATTTGCAGATTTGATTATTCAATTAGGGTTATGAATAACTCTGCAGGGTCAACTTGGACTCGACCTGTGGGGAAACCGTTTTCATAATTTAACGATCGACAAAGTTGCCTCAGGGGGAGGGTTGTCTTTGGTACCTGAGACCATATTGCATTTCCTGTAAAGAGGTTCATAATTAAGAGGCCATGATGAATTTCAAAATCTCTCTCTCTGTCCTGAGCAAATATGCTAAGAAGGCAGGGAAATGTGAAACATGGGTGGGATATTACTTGACAAGTAATATTCTGCCCATGTTTCAAGTTGTTGGAATATGCTACAGTAATAGTATTGAAAGTGAAGTATGATCATCGCAGTAAATTTTCCAATTTAAGCAACTGGAAAGAAGAAGCCTGAAAAAAAAAAATCAGGGCTTCAACGGGATTCGAACCCATGACCTCCGCGATACCGGTGCGATGCTCTACCAACTGAGCTATGAAGCCACACATTGGGAGCGAGGTCAATTAATTGAGTTCATATCTTCCCGTGAGTGAAATGATGTGAAGTATATATGAAATAATTCATATTTGAACTGCGGTAGTAGATGTAGGCTTCATAGCTCAGTTGGTAGAGCATCTTCCCGTGAGTGAAATGATGTGAAGTATATATGAAATAATTCATATTTGAACTGCTGTAGTAGATGTAGGCTTCATAGCTCAGTTGGTAGAGCATCGCACCGGTATCGTGGAGGTCATGGGTTCGAATCCCGTTGAAGCCCTGATTTTTTTCAGGCTTCTTCTTTCCAGTTGCTTAAATTGGAAAATTTACTGCGATGATCATACTTCACTTTCATCTACTACCGCAGTTCAAATATGAATTATTTCATATATACTTCACAGTAATAGTATTCATTGTAAAAGTGCTGTACAGTACTATGACTTTTTTCATACTGACTTTTTATCCACATTTACATAAGGCTTCATGCAACAGATCATTCTTATGCATACTTTTAGACTTGAACACTTGATATTTTATGGTGGCAGTCCTCTGCTATTAATTGGTAATGTGATAACTTTAGGAGAGTATTAACTTATTGTCTGAGAAGGAGGGTGGACAGGGAAATATTTGGTACAAGGCCATGATGGATGCAATGACCTTAAGGCACATACATTTGTATGCCTTCTTATTGATTACTTTACCCTGAGTAGCTGGATGTCTTTCATTGCATGTGCAAATGTCAAGAGAAGTCATAAGAAATTTTCCCCCATGCCATGTGTGCCATAATTTTGTTGATCTTTATTTTCAGAATCAACAAAGATGTAACCATAGTTGGTAGAAATCCGTCATCTTCAGACATATTCTTGGATTCTAACAAGAATAAAGTTATGATATCTAGACTTCATGCACGAATCGTCACAGAGAAAGATAGCAAAGGAAACTATACTTTCAAAATCTCAGACACAAGCCTCAACGGCACTTACGTAAATGACATTAAGATTGCTGATTCCTGTAATCTTCAGCCAGGAGATACTGTTACATTTGGACATCTTAAAGGGGCTGTGTTAGCCCCTGGTGTACTTGCTCAGCAACCAGATTCCGAGTTTCGTTTTAAAGTAAGTTACACATTTAACTAGCCAGTCTAGTTGTTGTTTACTAACCATTTTTCTCACCCTTGTTTGCAAAAAAGTCATCTGTCTTGTGACATAAGTACAGTGTACACATCTGCACTTACCTATGCTCTTTTGAGATGAGACTTGTAAACACGTAAATAGACCTTGACTTTTGAACTTTATGGCTGTTATTGCAGTTGAGCCTGTGATAATATGTTCACAATAATGGCCAAAAGGGTTAATACAACAGTCACAATGGCTAATGGCCCAAGTGCCTTATTCCTCGGCAAAACGCTTAGAACTGTAGTAAAGGTGTAGTCTTTGTAAGGCCAAGTGACTCTTACAGTCTGGGCCGATATTCTCGGTTTCTGTAGCACCAAGCTACTAACAGTATTTCTACTGTGTCCCTGATTGGATGCTAGTCCATCACAGGTTATCCCCTAGCGTTAAATTTGCCGATACCCATTTACACACCTGGGAGGAGAGAGGCACTGTGAAAGTTAAGTGCTCTCTAAGGCATAGTTTACACTAGCAACATAATGACATAAGAAGGATGTTATACCATTATGTTGACTGTGTGAGCATCCTGACATAACAACATAACAGCAACATAACAACATGAACATAACAACATACATGTAAGGCGAAAGCTGATCTTTTCTTTATGTTGTTATGACATTATGGTTCTGTTGAAACAAGTGTGAACATCATCGACATAACAACATAACAAAGAACCAATCAGAGTGGTTCAAGAATTGTCGAACCCTGTCCGCCACCAGCATTATTTTCAAAATGGCAGCAGTGAGCAAGAATTGACTGTTGGCGAGCAATAAATATTGACAGCTTGGATAGATGAAGAAGCACTTGCCGAAGTGGTTGGATACTATCCAATGTTTTATGACAAATGTATGAAGGAATTTAAAGACCAAAAAGTGTCTCCTGCTCCATTTCTCACCTAGCATTATGTCATTATGTTGATGTTCACATTGCTGACATATAAGGTGATTATGTCATTATGTCGCCAGTGTGAACTGGGCTTAAAGGAACACAGTGCAATGACACCAGCAATGGCGTGAACCTGGACTACTCAACCCAGAATCCAGCATGCTAACCATGAGGCCACCTTGCTTCCACGTGAACTGCAATAACAGAGCTCTGTTTGTTGCATTGGAAATCTCACTCAGATTCATGAAGCACAAATAAAGACTCTCAACATAATTTTCTAAAATTATTCTTTTATTCTCAGTATATATATATATTTTTTTTCTTTTCAATAAATTTAGTTTGAGACGTACCCTTCTACACCTCCAAACAAGAAACAGAGAACTTCAGAAGACATCACTTCCTCTCCAGAATTTCAAAGAAAGGTATATGCATGTAGAGGTGGTCACAATATGTCTACATGATTTCCTCTCCCTGGTATTGATGTTGTTTGATTCTCATTGATTCTCAGGGCTGTGCTAACAGGCAACTAACTCTTGCCATTGGGCAACTGGTAAAACTTACTTTTTTCATAATAAGCTTAAGTGCTGGGCACCGAGCGTGTCATGGTTAGGAACCTTTGGGCTCCTCATAGTTTTTCTTAGACCGCAGCCTTGATTCAGTCATTCTCCTTTTTCCTTTTATTTCTAACATAGCACTTGTGCATGTACATTGTATACAGGGTTGCTGCGGTCAGGGAAAAGTCAGGGAAATTTTGATTTTATTTAAGGTCAGGGAAAAGCCAGGGAGTTTTGTATCAGGTCAGGGAGTTTCTAAATCCCTGTTCAAAGTCAGTGAAAAGTCAGGGAATTTTATCTAAGGTTGCCGCAACTTATTATATTAGTTGTTTTTGTATAGACAAGGTAATTTTGTTTTAAAAATTATCTGAGCCATCCTTACTTTTGTTGATTCATGGCCAAAATAGTCATCCTGTAGGGTCAGGGAAAATTGCTTTACAGTCAGTGAAAAGTCAGGGAAAAGGCAGGGATTTTTTTTTGTTCAGGTGGGTGGCAACCCTGGTATATTACAAGTTATTTTGTTGGATTTCACCAGACACCAAGCCCACAAGTACCAAAGCCCGCTCTAACAACTGCTCCAAAGACCCCATTGGTTCAAACAGCTCTTGTGCCAGATCTCTCGGCCTTTTTATCTCCACGAACACCCAGTCATTCAGCGGCATCACCATCCACAGTGAAATACAGGTACATATATACAGTACGAGCCTGTATTAAATCAATGTGCTGGTCACAGCCCAGGCTGTATAGCAAGTATGTTTTTTATGGGGGGGGGGGGGGGGGGGGGTGGCAAGTAACATTTTTTAAGCTTTTACATGTAGTTAGCCTCTATTTTAGCTGTTTCCAGCGGTCATTTCCTCGTCACAGTATGGTAAGCAACCAGTGGAAATGGCTGATATTCATAACATTTGAACTCGCTTGCTTAAATGGGTCCCCTGAAAGTGACAAAACTGCAAAATAATTCTGTAATAATTGGGTAATGATTACAAAAATGTGTTGAACACAAGCATTTATCGGTCATTGAACACCTACAAGCATTCATCAATCGTTCAAAAATTCTGATGAAAGTCTTGCATGTAGTTGGATAATTCCTTCTGAACTACAAAGAAAATAGGGAAAAGTTTGTCATTCTTCAGCCAACCTCCAGCTGCTGCACAATTATTAATGTGGCTCTAGAAAATGTCCATACCCACTGCAAAGAGGGTTATTAGAACTTCTAAGAGGGAGGAAGGTCTCCAAAGGTTAAGACAAATTGTTTAAACGAAATTGTGAATCAAAAGTGGAATTTCCAGCAGGATGGAGAGGGGATCATACTAAACAACCCTTCATGGGATGAAGGATATTGTCCCTGACAATACAATGGCTGATGGTGAGTTATAGCTCGGCCAATCAGATAGCATAATTTGTAATTACTTAGTAGAGTCTGATAGAATTCTTCCTCTACTGATCAGTGAACATTGCAAAGACTGATTACAAAATGAAATAGAAATTACCGTACACATATTGATTCAAGCACATTTTATCCCAGATTGCCTGATTCTATACATGGAAAGCAAACATGGCGGCAACATTTTGTCAGTGAGAGCTCTGATTCTGAAAACAGTGATGATGATCTTAAGGCATATGCAGCTGCAGCAGGTGGAGCAATGGAGGATAGTGATGAAGACATGTTCTCTGTTCAGCTCCCTGACTCTCCCGAGTCATACGATGAACCTGGTACATCCTCTGCTGGTGCGTATCATTCTGCACCACTACCTGACAAGACATCTTACCAAACTTATACACATCATGATGAAGAAGATACAAAAACATCCACAATTAAAGAGGAGCACAAGGGCACTAGGAAAGGTACACTGACTACTAACTAACCGAGAGTGAGGTCTTTACTGGAAATCCCAAACCAAGACCCTGTCCTATTGACAGAGCGATAGCGAGGTCTATACGGCAAGGCCAAAGTTTGAGATTTTCCTATGAAGACCAAACGTTTGAGGTTAAAAAGTTGTTTATTACATGTATATGATTTTTGCTTTGGTTTTACAGGCCCGTAATCGGTCCGTGGGCATTGCAGGAAAATAATGCAAACACAAACACAAGCCATATACAGTAATACATGTAAATAAAGATATTAGATTTTGTCTACTGTATTGTACACTCTGTAATTAATTAATATAAGCTAAACCTGTGTAACTAAAGTTGATGTGCATATAAAATGCACATAGCTTACAAACAAATTTTAGGCCTAAATGAGTTGTATTTCCTTTACTTTAGAATTATGGCAATACACGGTAAGTCTTGAACAAAGAGAAATACATGTACAAATCAGATTAGTTTGTAATAATCAGTTTTGATATATGTCCTCTTTTATTTAGTTTATTGTTAGTAATAAATGTATTTACTTGACTGTTTGTATTTTGACTTGCTTATGGCCTGTCAAAATACAACACAAGTTGTAAATTATAAAAAAGACAATTTACCACACTTGATACTATATGTATGCACTTGACTGCCAAGGAAGATCGCTAAGCTTTATACTGGTGCATGTACTTCATATTGTGTTGGATGCAAATGCGATCCAAAATGTAATGTTTTGGTGTCATCCTTTTGCCTCAACAGCCAGCAAAAGACGAAGAAAACAAACCTTAACCCACAAGAAAGCTGCACGGAAATCTTCCAGAAGCAATGATTCTGCTGACCAAGATAATTTCATGTACAATACTTGTGCTTCTGTGGACTGTCTTCACCCTCACGACCAAGACAAGCTTGTTGATTGGGTACAGTGTGATGACTGTGATGATTGGTACCACGTCAAGTGTACCGGGCTGACTCTTAAGTCTGTACAGCCAAAATCAGCGAAGTTTCACTGTGGGTGTGTCTGAAAATCACAAATCCATCTTTCGTAAAATATGTGTAGATAGGTTTGTCAATGGAGAAGCTTTCCCAAATTGTGCAATTTGATGTGCGTACGACAATAGCATGTGCAACAGAATAAGGCTTATGAAATGATCAACACTAACTTTGCCTGCTTCACATAACTGTTTAGCTCTGTAAGAAAGTCTTGTCCAAAGTCTTCATATGTTTTGGTTATTTTGTCATTGTTGTTGTTGTTGTCTGTCTGTCTATTTGTTTGTTTCTTCTTTTACTGAATTTTACTATCAATAGATTTAGTGACAATTTAAAGCAATAATTTTTAACTGACCACCTAACATGTAGCTTCCATTACAGACATCAACACTTGGTGAGTGCTCAATCACTGAATGGGATTAAATTTAATGTTTGCAATAACATTATTCCCAGTTGAAGTACAAAAATAGGCCAAAGCAGTTCAGGCTATATTAATGTTATAAGTTTCTTGTTTCTTTTATTGAAGTCAGCAGTAACATATCAAAGAAAACACAATGCACATGAATCCATGTACAATTTTGTTTCTGTTGTTTTTGTTGTTCTGACAATCATTTTTGCCCATCAGTTAAAAATGGTACAGTGTACTTACAGCTGTAGCTGTTGCTTTCTTACCAATTGTCTAATATTTTTATTAATAGATTGAGTTTTCTTATTTTAATTTGGAATTTTATGTAATAGCAGTTTTTTTTTTTTTTTTTTTTTTTTTTTTTTTTATGCTAATAACCTTCATAGTTTATAACATGGAGCAATATTATATTGTAGTCTGTGGCCTGTGTCCCAGAAGAAATTTACAATGACTCTTTGTTGGTACATCATATTTCAAATTTATTTTATTAAATTATCAAAACTATCAATTTGCATTAAATTTAACTAAAATATTCCATGCTTTGCAAACTTTTTGAAAACTACATTATGTTAATGTAAAGGTAGTTGTTCTTCACTCACAATATTCCTGTCACCTCCAGTTCAATTCCAAGCTTAAAATGTACATAAAGACTAGTAATTCTCTTTACTGACAATCATAGATTCAATTAGATAGTAGTTCTGAGTTAAAATAAATTTATCAATTTTACACATTAAATTATTATTTGTTGTTTCATAAATATTCTAGTTTTAACATTAATAAGACATATAATTATTTTCATCTAAAGTATTTTGAATAAAAGTTGTGTTAGCTCTTAAGTGTTTGATTAAGGAATCTATATCTTAGTTTGCAGAGTTCATTGAAACTTTCAAAGAAATTGGAAAGAGAAATGGGAAGAGCCTAATGAAATTAGTAAGATTAACCATTTTGAGGCCATTAGAATTTTTAAGCAAGATTTTAGGACAGTTTTATAGTTTCAAACAAACAATCTGCATGCTGGCTTTTTGCCATCCAAGGGCATTTTTCCTTACAAGTCTTGGTAATTTTTAAACCCTCAGATACATACATGTACCATCTCAGTGGACTCAAAATTGCACTCTCTTTCTATTTCTGGTATCTATTTCATACCATGACCATTTCATTTAAAGATTGACTGGTCACCTGACATAGTCACATGACACAGTTACCCAAGGGCCTATTATAATTATTTCACTACCAAGTAGCTAACCCATTACAAATTGAAGTGACAAATGGCCTTATAATTTACGTCAAAATAATACAGAATGTCATTTTGCTGAATAATGTTATTTCAATATGTCTATATGATTGCTATCACTATGTGTAAAGTTTATGTGCGATCTCATACATTAGCCTTGACATTTCCTGTATCAATCTCTTCAGAAATTTTCTTGCAAAACTCTTTGGGTAACAGCCCATCTGGGATGGTCTTTAGTAACAACTGTTGCAGTTTGACTGTCTGTGGGCCAACAACCAATTCTGGTTGTGCTTTTTCCTTTGCAGTGTCGAGTACTAAGAATCCCTTATAGCCAAGTCGTGATGGCATGTTTACGTGACGGTAGATGAAGCCACTAGCTCGCGCATCTTCAAGAAGACGTTCAATATCCTTATAGTTTGGGTCACTTGTAAGAACCTGCCATTCTGGATCAGGACGGCCAGAAAATATCCCCAAAGTTACTTTCAAGTCTCCTGTAAAGTAACAAAATGTGGAAAGATTTGCTGATGCTTGTTATTAAACCAACAAGAAGTCCAGTCAAGAAAATTCATTGCAGAACAACATTTGTTGTCATCTATTACGATAATTAGCTTTGTGATTCTTTTCTTCACAAAAATCTCATTTTTTGCCAATTTGTAACAGTCCCCAATCAAACCTGACTATAGATCAGGAGACAGCGCCTACATGATTATGAAAGGAAAGCATGTAGTCTGCAGCCATCTTTTCAGGTTGTCATGTGCTGCTGGGGAAGGAAGCATTGTGTAATGACCCCAAACAAAAGCTGCAAAAGAAACCAGGAAGCATGAAGCTAAGCTAAAATTTCCAGAGAGGTGGGGGACTAGGGGGAGGGGGTCAAACCAAATGGAGATGGAGGTATTGATATTTTCTGGAAAAAAACTTAATGCTGACCATGCATTTCTTAGTCAAACATAGTAAATAATATTTGTAATTATATTTTATTGTTATGCGTTTGGCAATTGCATTCATTTTGGATATATATTGTATGTGGAATGACGGAGATGTTGAACATAAATTATGTGGTGACTTGAAGTCATCACAGCCTTTTATCACAGTCGTTATATACCTTGCACAGTTGCCATGGTGGTGTCACTTGGAGTTGTTCCTATATTAAAGTGAAGGAAGAAGAAAACTGTATTTTTTTTTCTGGACTAAAGATTTGGGAACAATAAAATTATTGTGGAAAAACAGAATGGTTAATCTAAGGAGAGGTGATGATAAACATTCAGGTTTTACCAGTTGGGTTTAATGTAATGCGACATTTTAACAGACACCTGTGAAACCTGTTAAGAATTAAAATACCTTCCATTTGTGAGCAGACTTGATAATGATCGACTAACTGCAATTTGCAAGGCTTTATGTTTGTTAATGAGACGGAGCCAGTGTAGAAGTTTAGAAAGTGAGACTTTACAACGTAGTCACATTTCACACAAACAAAAAGATTAAAAAAAACCCACCCAAGGTACACAAGTTAGGACATAAAATGATAGTGTGGGCCTACACGTACAATCAATAATTCTGAAACTGTCTTTTGCTCTGCCTTTTCCAACCCGGCCCCTGTCTCCTGTGTCTCACAGACGTCGATCTTTAAGTCAACATGAGCTTGAAAAAGCTCTAAGCTTATGTTATATTGGGTCTAAGCTAAAATTCAAACAACGGAACCTACATCCTTTTTACATGTATGTTTTCTGGTATTTTCTTCAATGCCTTGACCTTATTCATTCCACAATCCCAGGCATAACAATGGCTAACAATAATATGAAAATAATTTTGCAAGTCTCATTCTACGGATGATTGCTGTTCACAAGTAAAGGAAGCCTCGAAGAAACTATGCATAATGAAGCTACGAACAGAGAAATGGTAGCGAGATCGTGATCGACCAAAGCGTGGCACACGAGGCAAACTTTGTCACGAAAGCATCCTAACATACTAACATTATATTTACCTGATGTTAATGCGGCTCTTATTGATGTCGTGCTGCTGGTTTTACTTGAAGTCCTTACAAAGAAAGTGAATGAAAACAATAACCAAATTTTACAAGAATATTTTGGTTTAGAAAACACCATCATATACGCTTTCGCAATGGGTTCGGAAAATGTCGGAGAAAACCGAATGTCTTCCGAAGATACGATTAGACCCAGATCCCTAGGAGTTTGCAAAGAAACAAGTTTTTCCAATTTTCATCGAAAAGTATAACATCTGATCCACCGACAGACCAACCGACCGGCCTGCGATTCGGACAGACAGACGATCAACATCTCTTTTATTTGTCCATCGACCATCATAGTCTCCAATCCTCAAGCTGAGATGTCGCCCTTTCTTCTTTCTTGTTATTTTCCACTTCTGGTAAGACACATAGCTTATTCGCAAGGAAATAACTAAGTTGCTAGGAGGAGAAAGCTAAGTTCGCAACGTTTTCGGGTTGCAAGACATCAGGCATATCTGGAAAGACTGAAAAGATTAGGAACGTTTGAGCGAGAATTTTCCAGTCTATAGATTGTCTTTAAATTTTTACTGCAGTCAGATAATGAGTTACTTGAGTCAGAAATGCAAAACAATCGGGGGTCACCGACTTCGTTTCAGAGATAAAGCGTGTGGAAAGCTATCCAGATTTTGAAAAATTGGTGCATGTAATTTAGCATGGTCTACAGAGGTTTATAATTAAAAATATCGAAGGTGAGTCAACGGAGGCAAACGATCTTAGTCATATTTTGTAGAAGTGGGTCTGTTGCGTAAATGATTCCAAATGCTACAAACGTTTTCACAAAACTTAACCCTTCAAGGGACATTTGGAACCGTCGCACAGATAAACGAAGAGCTAAAAAAGAACGGAACTCGATGGTGCATTTTGCAAAAAATACAAACTTCTAGTCGATAGATTTTCTTCATTTTTTCGCTAAACGTAGAAAATTGGTCAAGAAAATGATCCATCAAAAGAAAGATAGGAGTCACCGAACGTCCAAGATCGTTAAATCCAGGCAAAGCCAGCAAAGCTATAGCAATGGCCATTATCATTGTTCATTTTATTTCTTAGCCCGCGCTCTCATAGTCTCCTCCGCAGCTGTTTTTTGCGTGACATCCCCAAAAACGGCCGCGGAGGAGACTAGCGCTCTCATGCATGACGTGCGTGTGAATTTGCGTGCGCAGTAAGGATGCGTAGAAACAATTAGCCCGAACTTCCGAGAGTTAATCCTACATATAGTCAAAGGAATCCATCTCAAGTTATTTCCTCGTTTTGTACCTGGTTCAGTTGCAAATGTTACCATGCACGTTGAATGGGTTTCATGATATGGGTCTTCGGAAGACCTTCGGTTTTACTTTTTCCGAACCTCAGCTAACACGAGGATGAAATGAGCGTAAAGCCGATTGAGCTGTGTAAATCCATAGGCGGATTTAGGGGAGGGGCCGAGGGGGCCGCGGCCCCCCCCCCCCCCGTTTTTTTCCTCGTATTTTCAAAACGTTTTCGTACGACCCCAACCCTTCTAACCGTCCTTTGAGTGTTGTTACAATTATTGTACAATCAGGTTTCAGTTTTATTCAATTTCGGAGCTTTCCTGATTTAAAATATATTTTGTGTTAACTATTATAATATATTATCAAATATTCAAACAAACGTAACCCAAAAATTAAAATTCGCGCTAATTGTTAACGCCAAATATAACAGGCGTTTCTTTCGGTCTCAAATGACGAGGAACACTGGACACGAATATTGTCACGCGGTGCCCCTTGCTGCACTGCTGAAGAGTGAAATATTTTTCTGAAGTTTTCGAGGAAAGCAAAGACACTGTTTACATTTCATCGTGAACCAGGTGAGTACGTTACTTATTTGACCTAACTTAAACGTAATCGTTTTTATTGTTTAAGATCTGTATCTGTTTGCTGGTGGGCAACGTTCGAGCTCTGCCTTGGAGACTTTGTTTAGTGATCATTCGCCCCAGCAAAAAGGCAAATGAAGTAAAAATATTAAACTTAAGCTTATATTAAAGCACTCAATGTAATGATTTGTAGCAAAAGGTTTTGCGTAAATTGAGTTAATTTCTCGATAGAAAATTCTGACAGAAACGATTAGAATCATTACAGCAATAACACTTTGCTGATGATGTTTCAAAAATGGATCAGTTGTTTCTACTTGTGTCAGGTGATTGCGAGTTTAAACAGCAAGGTTGATTATCATTCGGTGTTTTTATGATTAGTAACGTTTCCCTTCTAGAACGTTGCACCGTAGGACTCAGCCGTTCGTTGCAGGGTTCCACACTGGATGTTATTGAGGCAACAAGCATGTTAACGTTGTGAAGGAACAGATGAAAGGTATGCGCAAGAATGCTAAAACAGCATTTGCAAGTCTTGTGTATGAAAAGATCAAGAAGATGGCTAAGAAGGCGAACGTCAAGGTAAGCATCCCTCGAACTTGTGGTAGGCAAATATTAAGAAACAACACCAATGCCAGGACACCAGTCGCCTACTTTCGGCAGGCAATATTTCTTCCCTTCCTTGACAACTTGTTGGAGCAAATAAATACCCGCTTTAATGGACTATCAGAAGCGGCATTGCTTGGACTGCTTCTGATACCTGCCAACTTACAGCAGCTTAATGAGTCGTCTCAAGATAAACTTATTCAGCATTATTCCCCTGATCTGCCGTCCCCAAGCAGTGCGTCGCGGGAGCTGGATCTGTGGAGGTGCTTCTGGTATGTTATTCTGCGTTAATGCTCTACATGGGTTACCAAGTTTATAGTGAAACTGTGATAAGCGGAAAAAACCGATTAAACCTTGTATTGAAATATGTGTTAATTCTTGCTTTTATTTTTAGGAACAACGCTACAGTAAAACCCCCGATACTGCAAGAGACATTGAAAGCCCGCATCTCAAGCCTCTACCCCAATGTCCACACAATTCTGCGCCTCCTGTTGATCACCCCAGTCACAAGTGCAACTGTTGAACGTAGCAACTCTTCACTGCGCTTTGTGCAGAATGTTTATCGCAGCACCATGGGAGAAGAACGTTTAAATGCACCGTTGCTGCTCTTTATTCACAAAGACATACCTTTAAATTATAATGCCGTTGTTGACGAGTACGCCAAACGAAACCAGAGAAGGATGACATTTATAAATCCACTGCAGTGATTTATTTCGATTAATACTAGATGTATAAATGCAATGCAATGACTCTGTTCACCGTTCGCCTACCACTAACACTACGATTTTGCTTTGAAAATCGTTTTTAGAAAATGCTCTTTAATTCTATCTTCCGAAACGTTAACGTTACTTTACTTTGCATCACGAATGCGCCCACAATCATGTATGCTGCATCTCCTGAAAAGTGAAGTTTTCATTCGGGTGGAGGGGGGGGAAAGGGTGAGGAACTCGGCCCCCTCTTTCTGAATTTTCTGGATCCGCCCCTGAAATCTACGTCACAAGATTGTCTATATCGTCTATATCGTCTATATCGTCTATATCGTCCCTGTTCCTTTTCCTTCGTGAGTTCTCTTCGCACACCAGGAAACTTTTAAATTGAGACTGCTCGATGTTTTTCCAACAAAAGAAACAAACACCAAGGATCGGAATCTACCTATCTCAACCCACAGAATTCACTGTCTGTTTTCCGAGAGGTCCTCTCACATGATGACGAATGCGTATAACGTTATTTCCTGTCGTCAGTGTCGTACGGAATGGGAATCAGGAGGAGACTGAAGGTAAAATGCAGACTCGGTGCAAAATGCAGCCTGCAAACAAGCTCACCTGGACGTTAGATATGCGCAGCCTAACCAGAGTGAAACTCTGCGCTCCAGTTACCTTCAATAATAGCGCTCCCGTTGTAATAGTTTGTAGTCCACAATCTGAGTTTTATACTGATTACTTCCAATTAACGATTAGCCTTGACAGTCCTTCTAGCCAATCAGCTCCTTTTGCGAACCACTAGCGCACGCGCTATTACATCACAAACGACGGAACGCTTAAAGACAAGATTTTCGCGCGAAATCGGTCAGGTGTAAATAACCGTGAAATCTGAGTTTCAACGTTACCTTTATTTGGAGGGTTTTGCGATGGGTTGCGCATTTAGCCGAAATCGGGCTCGTTTTCCACGAATCATTAAAAGAAAAAAGGTGAGTGTCATTGGAATGCAAGATAATTTCATTAATGTTCCTAGAGAATCAAATCGCGCGTGTTTCGCGCCTCGAAAAAAGTTGGTGACTTTTTTTTTTGACCCATGACAGCATTTTTTGTTTTGCTATTACGCGTATCGTAACAATCCCTCAAGATTATTTTACATTTTACCAGGTTTCTAAAAGCCAAAAATATGAGATATCAACGCCTCAAGAAGTTAAGCATGTATCAACACAGACAACAGGCGACCACCTTCGCTCACTACACAGCCAACAGCCAGCCACGCTTAACAACAACACCTCCACATCGGGGTGGTACACCCCCGATGTGGCCCCCAGTACTTTGCTGTGGCTGGCCGGCCCTAAAGACTGTCTTGAAGACAGTATACCAGAATTAGGTAGGTTTCATTTTCAGTTTTGCGCTGTTAGGAAACCTATGTCACGGATGGATGATTAATTTGATGATAACTAGAAAAGAACGTTGCGTTAACTTAATTAGAAAATAATTAAGCTTGCCTAGCTTTGCTTAATTATTTCTGTTACAGTTAATGAAGTAATTAATTTATTTATTTATTATCTAGTTTTACCCAGACGAAAACAAGAAACGCGCCATGTTTGTAAATTTAATTTAGTTGCTATAGAAACCGCCTATGCCGCGCGCGTACTTCTCGCATTTAAATACGTCATTCGTTAATGAACGGATAAAATTTAAATTTTAACATACAGCACAGTTCGATAATCGTCGTTTGCAACTCGAAAAAATCTCATACACTCATTAGCTACCTTGTAAAATGCTGTTTTCGCTTTTGTCCCTGCAGCCAACACTAGCAAGAACAAGAACAATAACAAACAAGAAAGCAATGATCAGGATGAAAGCAAGAAAATCGACTTAGCAACTTGTCTGGAATATCAAGGTACGAATCATTCTAAAGGCAAAAAAAAATCCAATTCTTGATAACTTTTCAAGTGATAGAATTTCTTTTCAACGGACCTTGAGTCTCTTTTGGTTCTCAGACGTACAATTACCAATAAACACCCCATATAATTTCTTGTACTCTGGTTTATATTCTAACGGAAACGTTGTATCTTATTATTATTTCTCTTTTTGTTCTCAGGTTTTCATGAATATGGATATCACCTCTTTACTTTAAACAGTTCAGTTTTTTAACAATACTGTTCAAGACTTGAGCCTGGAGTAAGTATAGTGTCTTAAACTGCGTAAGCATAATAACACTAAACTGAGCCTATACTGTGAGCAGTAGGAATAAGGTCAGTTCACCCGGGTACATAACGATCTCACACGATTTTAAATTACAGGAACATTGTTATTTTATATCTTATTTTGATTCTGTGTCAAAAATATAGAACATTTTTGAGTAGTACAGTGGAATGTAAAATAAAACTTGAGTTTTACTGTGGGCTTATTGTTGTAAAATTCGGACCGCCATAAGAAAACAATCAGAATTCTCCTTTTCATCGCAGACCGGTTAAGCCGTATAATAATTTGATATAATCAGTTTGTATATTCCATGAAGATTAAGCCATAGTTAGAAATTTAGCCGAATTTAATTGAGAGCCTCCTTTGTTTCCTATACATTTTATGTTGAAACTTGTAAAAATACTTGGATCAACTTTCTGTTATTGATCTTTTCTTTTTCTTTGTGAACACAGTTGCATTCCAGAAGCTATCGCTTCAATCTTGGGCCACAATAAAAATCCATTTGTGATTGAGTACAAAAACACCCAGAACAAAACAACCTACCTGCCAAACCCACCAGCCTGGAGCAATGATATACTGGGAGAGATTTGCACTCGGTAAGTTTTTATGTTCCTATTAGCCCTATAACCTGAACAGTTATGTATCCTAAAAAAAAAAATGCTGCGCGCAGCCGCTATGTTTAAGTTTCTGTTTTATTCTCTGCTTCTGTTCCACAGCTTCGGTGATCAGCTTCTTCGCGTGGTTTTATACCGACCATCGTGGTTTTTTCAGATTGTGCTCAACGAGCAGGGTGATAACAGCTGCTATTTTAGGTGAGAGACCTAACAATGCTTATTTAATTAAGACTAAGAGATCTTTCGCTTAGGAGTACAACTTAATTTTGAAGAACAAAGTTCTCAGGTCTTTAGCACAGAGTTATATTGACTTTATCGTACACTACGAATAGTCCCTCTTTCGCTTAGTCCGTCGTTCGTGACGGGTGGCCGTGCGAAACCCTGGAGGCAAGGAGCGTGGTTTTCTTTCGCGTCACGCACGACGGACTAAGCAAAAGAGGGACTACTCGTAGTCTAACTCTATTGAGGATTTTAATTTCTTTCTTAGTTTGGCAGTCAGAGAGAAGCTGAAGGTCACAAGTGACTACAAAGAACTTGCCATATTGACAGGTATAGATTAATGACGCATATATTAGAACACTGCCATACAAGCAACCCGTAGACACGCCCAGATTTTGATGGCCTTATGGTAGTCGGATCAACTTGGTTCGACTGTATAGCGAGTTGAACAAATGCTTCAAAACAAATTTAGAATCTCTACTCTACCCCTCCTTCAAAAAGGTCACGTGTGGTAACAGACGGAGTTTAACAGAGCGAGTAGTTAAAAAAAGAAATTAAAGCGTCCGGGGTCATGTAGGCCCATTTAATGAGGCTTTCAACAGGCTTTTCAAGATCATTTCACACAGCAATTAAAGAAGATTTTCAGTACGTACCAGACTTTCACTGCATTAAATTATCATAAAAGCGGATAAAGGTTTTTCTTCTGTCCTTTTTTTAAGGGAAATAATAATTAAAAAAAGAAAAACCCAAGATAACGTAAGAATTGTTATTTGACCAGCTGCGAATACTCAAAAGATTAAAATGCCATATATTAAACACATCCACAACACGCATTGAACTTCAAAGGTCTATCTTAATGTTGTTCTTTTGTTCTGTTCACAGGTTTTCCAGGGGAAATAAAAGAGAAGCCACAGAACTCTTACTAATTGTAGAAGTGATTTGCTCAACCATTTATGCTGGACAGCAGTTTAAAAGTCGTGTTTTAATTCACACAAACAACGACATTGAGAAAAAAAATGTTTTGGTATGAGTTTTTATACATCTGTAATTCAGCACTATATGATGTAATATTTCAAATCTAAATATGATCAAAATTGCTACTGAGTTAGAATATCGAACTAGCAAAGCCGTGAGTACTGAGGTTTTATTCCAAGAAAGTTTTAAAACATAATTGCCTTCTAAGTGATCTGTATGTGAAGGTAACTTTTCTTTTAATTTATTGTTATCTAACTTTTCCTTTTCCATTTTCCATACACTTATTACCATTTTTGCTATATTCTGTAAGCCAGTAATAGAGTTGATTCAGCTGACGTTTTCAGCTCAAAGAAATTTGGACTCTAATATGAACAGCAATAGCGACAGTCACTGCTTAGCCTCAGGCTTTGCGCCGTGATAGTAATAGCAGAACGTATGTGCCCGAGAGCTGGGGAGAATCTGATTAGAACTCCTTAGAAGCACGTCACCAAGGACGTGTAAGACTAGAAACAGTCACGTGACTAAGGTGCTAGACAGAAATAGACTTGGTTGGTCAACAGTGGCCAAGGAAGAACTTCTTTCTCCAGCCTGTCAATCAGGTTTCTTTCTTCGTGTTGTCCTCCTAAATGGCTTCTAGAGGCGTTATGAAGAAAGAGGCCGTAGGGGAATTTATTCCACTCTGATTGTTTAATTCTTTTTTTTTATTCTGATATATATAGCAAATTAGATAGAAAATATCATCGGTATTTGAGAGAGATGTTTGTAAGAGAGAATAGCTATGGTGTATACATTGTATTAAACTAAGGATGTCAAACAGTGAAATTGTGAAGAAAGCAAACTCTGTAGAGTATAAGAGTTGAAAATATTACTGCATTAAAAATTAATCACGCTTCAAATGTGTCTTTTCGTTTACCAAACGGGCAAACTGCTGGACACGTTTTTGACATTTCTTCCTCATGACTTAGGTTGCAAATTCTACTCACCTGATACCTGCTCAGCTTACATTCTTCTGCTCCGCGTTCCCGTCAAAGAATTTCACGCAAAATAAAACGAAAATATTTCGCCACTGAATAAATTGACGCACCGTTTTTTCTTTCTTTCGTTTCTTATCAAGTTGCGGTGCGGGAGTGAGGTGTTTTGTATTGAGGTTATCGTGACATTAAAGCGAACAAACCTGCAACACTTGGGATCGTCACAAAACTCTTACAGCGCGTTTATTTAAAGATGATGAGTAGTCTTGAGTATTGAAGATGATACATCGCCACCAGTCAGTTCAAGACGAATAAAAGTCTTACATTAAGAATCTAGCTTTTACGAGTAGTAGCCCCCTCTGAGCAATCATGATCTAAGAATAACTTGTGAGAGATTATGCGAGTATACCTTGGAAATAAGTCTTTATAACCATACCCATCGTCTCCTCTTGGGTGGCTTACGATAAAAGATGTTACACTCACTGTTAGAACTTTTGGCTCTCTGTTCACAAAAGCCGGTTCCCGTAGTGCTTATGCGCAGTTATTGCGCTATCCATTTTGGGAGTGGGAGATGGGAAGGTGAGAGCTCGATCGCCATGACACTTACTGGAAAATCAATCGGCCTTTAACTTGTAACACAGACGGGAAAAAAAAATTGCTTAGATTTGGCTTGAGCAAATATGATTTAAATCATGTTTAATACAAACTTAGCACACGTTCATGAGGTAGAGGCAATCGTTGAGTTGCGAGAGCAACAAATTTGTAGGGGTCGCTTTCCAACAACGTAGAAACACGGTATGTTACCGTAAAGTTTGAGATAACAATCTGTGCCGCACGGGAAGCGTAAAACAGAACTTATACTCGCAAATCTTCAAGGTGAATAGTCATTCCAGGGAGCAAAATTGTTTTGTTGATTTCAATCCTACCTTGCGCACAACAATATTAAGGAGCGTCCTCTATCAGTAACGTTACAAAAATAGATGTGGCAAACTATCAGCCATAGAAGGAAGGTGCTGTCTTGGTTGAGTGTCGCGTTGGCTTTATCGCGAGCGAGTAATAGAGTGTGTTGATTGTCACGCATTAAAAAACAAAATCAAAAATCACTCAGAGGATTAAGTCAAGAAATTGTAATTTAAACACGATAAATATAGAAGACAGTTCTCCAAGTATAAGTTGTGTGCGTTGTCCCAAGGTTGAGATATTCGTCGAAATATTCCACGCAAATTTATAGAGCCTTGGTCCTCCAGTATGGCGGCCGGAAAATAGTGTAAACATCTGGAACTTACTTTGGCTATCTGGTCGACTGATTATCTCAACCGAACCAAAAAACATTTACACAAGCACTTTTCCTAATACTTTAATTTCGAAAATGGCTTAAAATCACAAGATAAGTGTATATTTTTCGTCAAACACGATCTTAGCTTTATATTTCACGCACGGCCATAACTCCGAAATTCAAAATGCGCTGGTTTCCAAACGAAGGGCGTTATTGAGCTGGAAAGTTGTAAACAAATATAAATTTAGTACCTCTCATGCCTGATGAGGGTAAAACCTTTAGTGGTTCTTTAGTTTTGGATTTGAGATTTTGATGACGTCAAGTGAACACACTCTATAGCTTGGGGCCCTGGCCGAAACAGGAGCGCCTGCT
>NW_028301539.1:8797500-8835000 GCF_042242905.1 Orbicella faveolata | reverse complement strand
TAAATTCGGAATTGCGAATTACAGAAAATATGCATGGTATATATGCGCTTTGTTTCTTTTCCTTTCATTTTATTTTCGTCTTCAGGGGACTAGGGTCAAGCTGTCAAGAGATTACAAAAGAGGCGACAGAGGCTACCACTTTTTTTAAAACGGTTGTAGTTGTATTTTTTTTTTTTTTCTCCTTTTCATAGATATGTTTTAAATACAGTAAGAAATCATTTAGTTTTGGAGAACATTTTTTCTGTCTACATAGCCAAATGTAATATTCAGCATTTAAGCAGCAGAAGTTAATTTGGAGTTTATGTTTAGAGCTATCCAGCCTTAGACCCAGTGCTGTATCAGGCTCTAAAGGTGTCTCTTTGGCAATGACTTGGCAAAATTTTAGCCATACTTTAAAACTGGTCCAAAAATATTGAGTTTTTGGGCAAGCCCAAAATAAATGTGCAAGTTTCTCTGTTTCTCTTTCGCAGAAAGTACATTTATCGCTATCGACGAGACCAATTTTTTTTCTAGAAGATGTTTGTTGATATTCTTCTATGAAGAAATTGAAAATTGAAAGGTACAAGTTTTGTCTTTTGTTGACTTTGGGTGATTCACTTTTTCCTGATGTAAGTTTCTTATATGCTAGTCTACTAGAGTTTTTGCTTTTTAAAAATTTTAACAAGAAACTTTCATGTTTAATCGAGGTTCTGATATTATGGGGTATATATCTTTGAGGAAGTTTTATTGAAGAAATGATTCCAAGAAAGGTTGAAGGTCGGGCTGTCAGGTCGTGTATAGTTTGGAAAGCAGTGAGCGAGAGAAACTTTCCGGAGTCATCCATTAAATTTTCTACTTTTGTTATTCCTTTAAGGAACCATTCTTTAAAAGACACTGGTCTGTTCCCAACTCTTATAAGTGGATTATACCATAAGGGCGATGACCTATAGTGATAATCTGATACAATCTTTTCTTCATAATTGGCTTCTGACCAGATTTCAAGAATTTCTTTGAAAAAAGGATCTGATACTTTAATAATGTTACGACTGTCTTTTATGTTTAGATTTCCAGTTAGCGTTACTTCACCTCCATATTTTTCAAGTTCTGAGTCAAAAAATCTTTTCCAGCTTCCACAGTTTTCCTTATCTAGATACTGCTTTATCCATGTGGCTTTGAGAGATCTATTAAAGGAAGCTATATCAATCATCTTAAGTCCCCCTTCTGAGTAATCATTAATCATCACCTTTCCTTTTATTTTGTCGCCTTTGCCATTCCATAAGAAGTTATCAACATTACATTTATCTCCTTTATTGCTGTATGATTTGTTTGAAGAGGAGGAAAAATATATACCAGTTGTGAGGCAATGAGGCTTTTTAAAACAGTAATTTTACCTAAAAGGCCAAGTCTGCGAAGTTTCCAGCATCCCAGAATCGATTTAATTTTTTCTATTTTATCTTTGTAATTCAAAGATATAGTAACATCAGGGTCTGTTGACAACCATACGCCTAACGTTCTGACTTTTTTTTTTCCCCAGGACAAAGTTTAAAATCCCAATCCACACTTGCACCGATCCACAAAGCTTCTGTCTTGTTGCTGTTAAGTCTGAGGCCGGATATATCACCGAAATAGTCTATTATCTTCAAAGATTCTAGAAAGGATTCTTCGGAGCCATCTAAAATAAGGGTCGTGTCATCTGCATATTTCTTTGTCCTTTACAATTATGCCACGAATTTCTTTCTTTCTTTCTCTTTTTTTTTTTTTTTTTTGGCGAATTGCATTAGCGAGTACTTCTACAGAGAGAATGAATAGATACGGTGACAGAGGGCAACCTTACTTAACTCTCCGCTTGAGCTCAAAGAAATTGCTTGCCCATCCATTGTTTAAAATACAGCTTTCCCTATTGCAGTAAAATACTTTTAACTAGTTCAGCAATGATGGGCCGAAACCAAAGTATTGGAAGGTTTCACGAATAAAGGGCCACTCTAGGGTATCAAAGGCTTTTTCGAAATCAAGAAAAAGGAGCAGTCCCGGCATATTGTTTGCTTCTGAAAATTTGATGATGCTGTCCATTAAACGAATGTTTTCTCCGATAAATCTGTCTCTAGTGAAGCCGGTTCTTCGGCAACACTTGGTAATCTTCGGAGGTCCTCGGTACTCTTCAAAATTTTTCGGAAAATATTCGACAACGTAAGGGTGACCTTCGGTCAAGTTTTGGGAAATCGTCGGAAATTATCGGATAGTGTTCGGAAGTCTTGTGAAAATCGTCAAAAACGCCGTCATCAGTATGTCTATGCAATAAAAAGAACTTTACTCGTTAGCTCGAAGATATGAATTTTATGTTCTCGTGCAAGAACAATATCTCAGATATTGTTCTTGCCAGTCGAACATAAAATTCATATCTTCTCCCCACCGTGTAATATCCTCTATCTATTACGTGCTTCCAAATCCGTTCAGCTCAGCAAGATTGCGGGAAAAAAAAAACAAAAACAAAAAAAAACGTATGCAAGGATATGATAGGATAGGGTAGGACAGGGTAGAAGAGTAGCTAATTTCTTTACATTCCAATTGCCCCACTTTACGGATAAACTGAATTTGTGATTTATTCAGCTGCTTTCTGATGTTGTGGTACTCCTGATTAGTTCATATTGGCTACTTAACCTACACTGGATATTACCTTGAGAAATTTAAGAAAGGTTTTTAATATACATCTTTGTAGCTAAACCTAATGACTTTTATAGCTTACAAACATATTAATGAATTAGTTATTATTTTTTGTCAATTAATTACTTATTTATTTGATGAAATAACTATTAAGTTACTTCTTTTCACTTAAGTTTCGGTTGTGTATCAGGCGCAGTAAAGGACTCAATCGAGTGCGCATCGTGCCGTAACTTGCATAGATAACCAACACAGATAGGAAAAGGCAGGAATTGATAACCACCATAATATAAACCCTGCCCACTTCACTGTGGTATGTTTCTAGCAAGGAGAACTCAGTTAGTACATGTTAACGAGATCTATCAGCAAAAGATATCTATTGGAAAAAAAAAAATATTTATTTTAAGCAACTTTGGAAAAAATATATTTTAAGCAACTTAAATTTATCTTCAAAGTGAACAAACATAACTACAAACTTACATACAGGGCACTTCTCGCCAAAGAAGAACTTTACTTCTTTGGAATATCGGCTAACTCGGACTGTACTTACTGTGTCTAGCAATATTCGATAAGTCATACTTTCATTCTAAAAACTCCTTTAGCGCAAAGTGATGAAGAATTTCCTTTTGGTAAAAACGTAAATACCGGTCAAGTATGAAAGAAATCAAGTTATTACGCAATAAAATAAATACCCCGCCTGGATGGTAAAGCATGTTAGTCCATCACTAAGTTGACCCCACATTAACTTGCGGATTTTTACCTTGGGAAAAAGAGACACTGTGAGAGTGCACATGCATGCCCAAACAAACATCACCAATGACCCCACTGGTTGATCGGAGACTAACACAGCCATCGAGCCTGCCACGAGCCTCTGAAAAGTCGTACTATATTTCACAAATTGCGCTCCGCATTCTGCAATTTCCTCGAGAAAGCTCTTAATTCGATATTTTGCGGACGCTTTCTCCGGCATTTTTTCAGAGCATTTTGAAAAATTGGCATCCTTAAGCTGTACACAGATGGATTTACCATGGAATTCCCAAGCTGCCACGAACCTCTGAAAAGTCGTACTATATTTCACAAGCTGCACTCCGCATTGTGCGGTTTCCTCGGGAAAGGTCTTATTTCAATATTTTGTCGACGCTTTCTCCAGCATTTCTTAAGAGCATCTTCAAAACTTGGCATTCTAAAGCTGGAAACAAATGGATTTACCATGGAATTCCCAAGCTGTAGAACAATCACAAACCACACCGCCAGCGAAGAGAAACATGAACAGAAGTCTCTTGTTGTGATCATAACGAAAGCGGGAAACCAAAGGACGCAACGATTTTTCTCTTGTTGCTTGGTTTTGGAAGTCTGATACAGGTGCTGTACTCTGCAATCGTAAACGAATCGTTAGGTAACTTGCACAGATAACCAGCAGAGAAACAAAGAGAGCCGAAGCGTAGGTGGCAGCAGCATACATGCTGTCTATAAGATATATCTCCAACAACGTCACTCCACTCATACAAACTCCAGTTACCCAGACGATAACAATGCTGTAAACGTCAGCACGAGTACTTATTACACGATGACGAAATGGCCACAGCACGAGTAAACACGTTCCAGCGAAATTAGAACGAGAATAGGCACTGAGGTACTGCTACCAAATACTTGGAATGCCCACCAAGGACTTTCTATTTTCTCTTCTTCGTTTCCACCATTGGGAATTGTGTTAGCCGCGAGAACCAGAGCTTCTCCTAGTCCTACAAGTAAATCCGTCAAAGCAAGGTTGATCAGGAGAAGAAACGTTCGTTTCAAACGGAGTCTCTGGGTCCAGAAAACAAAATTGTGAGCACGTTTCCCGTGACGATGATGGTTACCTCGAGTGTAACGATTAGAACGAACACAGCGGCAGTCGTTGAAAGAAGCACGATTTAGTTTTCCTTGCTTCGTGGAAGGATGTATGCTCCGTATTTCGTTTTTTTTTTTTTTCCCTGAAACACCTGTTATTTTTAAGGGGACTACCAATCTCAGTAGTCAAAATTAAAATATTTTTCTCACGAACGAACGAGGTAGGTTTTGACAGCTGGCAGTTTGTCATCAGTCAAGCGTGATTAACAAAAATGATATCATCCCTTTATTTACTGATCTACGCGGTTAAAACGTATTTAAATTAATTTTTAGCTTGCAATTATGTGTTTGCAACATTAATGAAACCGAAAGTCATACACCACTTGTTGTAATTTCGGTGAATGAAACATACAATACCTATTTATCTTTAGTATGGCTACTTTTCAATCGTTATTGTCCCAAACCATCTGAGTTACAAGAGATGCGCGCTTTTAAGAATTATTAAAATATGTTAAAAGAGAATAATTAAGGTTTATTCGTTATCCCATATTTACTTGAAGACCACTCGTTCAATTTTTATCTCTGCCTCATTTCTCCATTTTTATTTTATTTATTTATTTTATTTTATTTTATTTTTAATTCGAGTATGCTTATATCAAGTTATGAATTTAACATTTATTTTTTTCCCGTTGTAGCGCGTTCCACCATTGATCATTATATTAAAAAGATTCAGAATATTTTGCATAAAGACCTCAGAACACAATAGGCATCATTAATGATCGACAACAAAAGCTGTACGTTAATCTATTTTCTATTTGCCTTTTGAGATGTCTTTTGTTTAGACACAGATAGCTGTAAGTAAATACACGTCGATTATTCCGAAGGTAATCTCCGCAAAAAGGTATAATTAAGAATGAACATATCACGGAGAATTAAACAGTTTTTTCATAATGAGCTTAAAAACATCAAGGTATAAAATATTGCGTTTTTACGTTATCCTGTTCAAATAATTATTTGGCATGTACTATGGCGATTTAAATGTCGAATTTTCACAAATACTTGTTTAAAATTTCGGTATAACAATAAAAGCTCTATTTCATTTTTTTGTTTGTTTTTTTTGTTTTTTGTTTTTTTTTTTCTTTCCGAAAAAAAAAAAGCCAAACGCCATTTGGATTAAAACGAACCAATATTTAATAGATAAATGTGAAATGCCAGCATAAACGTACAAAGTTTCAGAGCTTAACATTTACTTTAAGCCCTTTGATGCATCGCGTGAGCAAAAGTAGTTATGAGCTGTAATAGCTTTTTATTCGTAAATTAAAGATAAAGTCTTAAGTTCCGTTCACTTAATTAAGTTTCGGTTGTGGACCATGTGCAGTGCAGGACTCAATCGAGTGCGAATTGTGCCCTAACTGTGCATAGATAACCAACACACATAGGAGAAGACAGGAATTGATAGCCACCATATCTCATACCCCCCTGACCCACTTCACAGTGGTATACGTATGTTACTAGCAAGGAGAACCCAGTTAGTAAATGTTAACGTCATTTCTCAGCAAAAAGATATCTATTGGAAAAAAAAAAAAAAAAAAAAAAAATCTGTTTTAAGCAACTGAAAATTATATGCAAATCGACTGAACAAACTTATAGAATTTTGCTGAAAAATTACACATAGGACACTTGTCTCTAAAGAAGAACTTTCCTTCTTTGAAACATCGGCAAACTTGGACTGTACTTACTATAACAACAAAGATTCGATAAGTCATACTACGGCTTTCATTCTAAAACACTCTTCAATTAAATTTTACAATATTTTAATGAATTAAACGTCACCTCTTTCTCGCAAACTGATGAAGAATTTCCTTATGGTAAAAACGCAAATATCGGTCAAGTGTGCAAGAAATCAAGTTATTATACAATAAGATAAATAAATCCGTCTCGGTGGTAAAGCATGCTAATCCATCACTGAGATGACCCCAGCATCAGCTTGGCGGATATCCATGTTTACCTTGGGAGACAGAGACACCGTGAGTTCTGTGAGAGTACCTTGCCCAAAGAAACAACACTGACAATGACTCCATTACTCGATCGGAAACTAATATGATAATTACATGTATTAGGCCATCGAGCCTGCCACGAACCTTTGAAAATTCGTACTATATTTCACAAGTTGCACTCCGCATTGTGCGGTTTCCTCGGGAAAGGTCTTAATTCAATATTTTGTCGACACTTTCTCCAGCATTTCTTAAGAGCATCTTCAAAAATTGGCATCCTAAAGCTGTAAACAAATGGATTTACCATGGAATTCCCAAGCTGTAGAACAACCACAAACCACACCGCCAGCGGAGAGAAACATGAACAGAAGTCTCTTATAGTGATCACAACGAAAGTGGGAAACCAAAAGACAAGCGATACAGCGACCACTATGAAAACTGTCCTAGACATTCGCAACGATTTTTCTCTTGATGCTTGGTTTTGGAATTCTGATATAGGTGCTGTACTCTGCAACCGCAAACGGATCGTTAGGTAACTTGTACAAATAACCAGCAGAGAAACAAAGAGAGCCGAAGCGTAGGTGGCAGCAGCATACATACCGTCTATAAGATATATCTTTAACAACGTCACTCCACTCATACAAACTCCAGTTACCCAGACGATAACAATGCTGTAAACGTAAGCACAAGTACTTGTTACACGATGACGAAATGGCCACAGCACGGAGCAAACACGTTCCAGTGAAATTAGAACGAGAAAGAGCACTGAGGTACTGCTGCCAAATACTTGGAATGCCCACCAAGGGCTTTCTATTTTCTCTTCTTCGTTTCCACCATTGGGAATTGTGTTAGCCGCGAGAACCAGAGCTTCTCCTAGTCCTACAAGTAAATCAGCCACAGCGAGGTTTATCAGGAGAAGAAACGTTCGTTTCAAGCGGAGTCTTTGGGTCCAGAAAACAAAAATGGTGAACACGTTTCCTGTGACGATGATGGTTACCTCAAGTGTAACGATTACAACGAACACTATGGCGGTTGTTGAAAGAAGCATGATTTACATGTAGTTTCCCTTGGTTCGTGGAAAAATTTTTCCTCCGTAATTGTTTTTTTTTTGTTTTGTTTTGTTTTTGTTTTTGTTTTTTTTTTTCCTGAAACGCCTGTTAATATTGAGAGGACTACCAATTTCAGTATTCAAATTTAAAATATTTTCTCGCGAACGAACGAGGTAGGTTTTGACAGCTGGCAGTTTCTCATCAATGAAGCGTAATCAACAAAAATGATATCATCCCTTTATTTATCTACAGGCTTAAAACGTATTTAAATTAATTTTTAGCTGGCAATTATGTGTTTGCAACATTAATGAGAACCCAAAGTCATGCACCTCTTCATACAATACCTATCTATCTTCAGTATGGGTACTTTTCCATCGTTTTTCTCCCAAACCATCTGAGTAACAAGAGATACGCGCTTTTAAGAATTATTCAAATATGTTAAAAAGAATCATTAAGGTTTATTCATTATCCCATATTTAATTGAAGACCACTCGTTCAATTTTTGTCTCTACCTCATTTCTAGATTTTTATTTTATTTATTTATTTATTTACTTTTTTTTTTTTAACTCGAGTAAGCTTTTATCAAGTTATGAATTTAACATTTATTTTTTCCCGTTATAGCGCGTTCCACCATTGATCATTATATTAAAAAGATTTAGAATATTTTGCATAAAGACCTTAGAACACAATAGGCATCATTAATGATCGACAACAAAAGCTGGACTTTAACCTATTTTCCATTTGCCTTTTGAGATGTCTTTTGTTTAGACACAGATAGCTGTAAGTAAATACACGTCGATTATTCCGAAGGTAATCTCCGCAAAAAGGTATAATTAAGAATGAAAGTATCACGGAAATTATACAGTTTTTTTCATAATGAGCTTAAAAACATTAAGGTATAAAATGTTGCATCTTTACGTTATCCTGTTCAAATAATTACTTGGCATGTACGATGGCGATTTAAACGTAGAATTTTCACAACCACTCGTTCAAAATTTCGGTACAACAGTAAAAGCTATATTTCATTTTTTTTTTTTTTTCCAGAAAAAAAAAAAAAAGGCTAAACGCGATTTGGATTTAAACGAACCAATATTTAATAGATAAATGTGTAATGCCAATATAAACGTAAAAGCCTTGAGGGATTTACATTACTTTTAGCCCTTTGATGCATTGAGTGAGCAAAAGTATTTATTACCTGAAATAGATTTTTATTCGTAAATTAAAGATAAAGTCGTAAGTTCCGTCCACTTAATTAAGGTTTCGGTTGTGGATCATGTGCAGTGCAGGACTCAATCGCGAGTGCGGATGGTATCGTAACTTGCATAGATAACCAACGTATATAGGAAAAGGCAGGAATTAATAACTACCATAGCATACCCCCTAACCCACTTGACTGTGGTATGTTTCTAGCAAGGAGAACCCAGTTAGTAAATGTTAACGAGATCTCTTAGCAAAAGATATCTATTGGGAAAAAAAAAAAAAAAAAAAAAACTGTTTTAAACAACTTAAATTTATATGCAAAGCGACTGGACAAAGAGAGTCGAAGCGTAGGTGCAGCAGTATACATGTTGTCTATGAGATATATCTCCAACAACGACTCTCCACTCATACAAACTCCAGTTACCCAGACGATAACAATGCTGTAAACGTAAGCACAAGTACTTGTTACACGATGACGAAATTGCCACAGCACGGAGTAAACACGTTCCAGCGAAATTAGAACGAGAAAGAGCACTGAGGTACTGCTGCCAAATACTTGGAATGTCCACCAAGGGCTCTCTATTTTCTCTTCTTCGTTTCCACCGTTGGGAATTGTGTAAGCCGCGAGAACCAGAGCTTCTCTTAGTCCTACAAGTGAATCAGCCACAGTGAGGTTTATCAGGAGAAGAAACGTTCGTTTCAAGCGGAGTCTCTGAGTCCAGAAAACAAAAAATGGTGAACACGTTTCCTGTGACGATGATGGTTACCTCAAGTGTAACGATTACAACGAACACAGCGGCGGTTGCTGAAAGAAGCTTGATTTACATGTAGTTTCCCTTGCTTCGTGGAGGAATTTTTGCTCCGTAATTGTTTTTTTTTTTTTTTTTCCCTGAAACACCTATTAATTTTGAGAGGACTACCAATCTCAGTAGTCAAAATTAAAAATATTCTTTTCTCGAACAAAGGCAGTAGGTTTCGACAACTGGCAGTTTCTCATCAGTGAAACGTGATTAACAAACATGATGTTATCTCCTTATTTATCTACAAGGTTAAAACGTATTGAAATTAATTTCTAGCTTGCCATTATTTCGCATGTGTCTGCAGCATTAATGAGAACCCAAAATCGTACACTTTTTCTTGTATTTTCGGTGAAGGAAACATACAATACCTATTTATCTTCAATATGAGTACTTTTTCATCGTTATTATCCCAAACCATCTAAATTACAAGAGATGCGCGCTTTAAGAATTATTCAAATATGTAAAAGAGAATAATTAAGGGTTTATTCATTATCCGATATTTAGTTGAAGGCTACTTGTTCGATTTGTATCTCGGCCTCGTTTCTCGATTTTTATTTTATTTATTTATTTATTTCTTTACCTAGCTATCTATCTATCTATCTATCTATTCATCTATCTATTTATTTGTTTATTTATTTATTTATTTATTTATTTTTTTTTTTTTTTTTGAGTTCGAGTATGCTTATATCAAGTTTCATAGATAGGACCCTGCGCGCGCTCTGATTGTTCGAAAAGCCATGTTTTATCAGAGTATAAAACATAGAAAAAGCGTGTTTTATTGTTTTGCACGTGTAAAATCTATATCATAAAGCAAATGAAGAAGCCTAAACCGTGTATTACACTGTGATGAAACTCTCCGGACATTTGAGAACACTCGAGAATTGCCTGCGGCTCAAGTTTTCTACATTTCCCTCATGTTCTCCAATGCCCGTCGTGTTTTATCACAGTGTAATACACGGCTTAAACTTCTTTATTTTGTAAATGAACTTCACATTTATTTGTTCCCGTTGTGGTGCGTGCCACCATTGATCATCATATTAGAAAGTTTTAGAATATTTTGCATAAAGACCTTAGAATACAATGGGCATAATGATTGACAAGAAAAGCCTATCGTTAATATTTGACTTTTGAGATGTCTTTTCGTTTAAATACAGATTGCTGAGAGTATATACACAGCGATGATTCATAAGGTAATCAGCTCCCCAAAAAGGTGTTATTAGGAATAAACATATCACGAAGGCTTAAACATGCAGTTGTTTAATGAGCTCAAAAACATCAAGACATGATATATTTACGTTATCCTGTTTTATTTATCCTGTTCAAATAGTTACTTCGCAGATACTATGGCGAGTTAAACGCATAGTTTCCACAACCACTCGTTCAAAATTTTGGTATAGGAACATTGTCATAATAATGTCTTGAAAAAAAAATAATAAAAAAGCTATATATTTCAATATTTTTTCCCAGAAAAGAATAAAAAATAGTGAACATGATTTGGCTTAAAACGAACCAATATTTGGTAGATAAATGTGCGATGCTAATGTAAACGTAATGGACTCGAGAGCCTTACATTTCCTTTTAGCCTTTTGAGTCCCTTTGATGCCTCGCGTATGCAAAAGTCGTTCACGTCGGGGCTATTGATGTCAGTCAAATTCGACTGAATAATAATAATAATAATAATAATAATAATAATAATAATAATAATACCGTATTTTCTCAATTAAATGCCGGACCCCGATTAAACGCTGGCCTCGTATAAACGCCGGGTCCACGAGGCCAATTTTGAAATAAACGCCGGGGGCGTTTAATCGAGGCCCGGCGTTTGTTCGAGGCCCCGGCGTTTATTTGCGTTCGAACCAACAGTTTGATTTTTCCCTTATTAAATAGCACTACTGCGACATACTAGTACGCTATGGTGTTTTGATAATCTTAATAAACGTTCAAAAGGAAAAGTCCGGCTTAGCATAACAAGAATAGTAGCTGTACAACAAAATAAAACAAAATGTTCGTGTTCGTGTTGTCATTAAGTCTTATTACTGATGACGCACTTTCTTTCGTGTGTTATAGTGCTAACTGTCACTAACATTGCGAGGATCCCTCCAGCGTTTGTTTATGAGCTGTTTCAATCTTGTCATAAGTTGTCCTTTCTGAGAGGAAATCGCACATTGAATAGAAATAGGGACTTCAAGGCCACCTTGTTCCAAGTTGCTAGCTCGGTAGGTTTCCTGTCTCACTTTAGCCGAAATTTTCCCTCCATGTTTACAAAGAAGCAAAGAGCGGAAGAGTGTCCGACATTTATCTTCTCATTATCAGGGTCATGCACACGGTAAACAGCCATCGCACACGGATCGTACTTGTTGTTTTCTTCATGACTTACAATAAGACCTTCGCCGATCGCAATATCTTTCCAGTGTTTTTCGGTAACGTGGTACCCTCGCACACAGCAGTCAAATTCAAATGTTTCCTCGGTTTCTTGAGTAGCCATACGTATATTAAGGTCTTACTACAATAAGGATAGAGACCAAATACCACCTAGCTTAGCCGTCTTAGCAGAGGAAAGCAACAAGAGTGGATGGTTGCGTTACATGCGTCACCACACACGTGCATAAACTTGACCTGGCATTTAACATGCTTCATGGTGTAAAATAACACTGTGCCGGCACGTCAACATTTTTCAATCGTTGTTAGGATCATGGACAACGATACTATCAACAATTCCACTGAATCTCCCAGTGGATCAAGTCAAGAAAATGATCAGAAATCGCCTCTGCAGAGAGGTGCAACTAGTGGAAAGGGAAAGAAACGACACAGTTATAGCATAAGCACAAAACTCGAAGCAATTGTTCATGCAGAAAGCAACAGCAAGGAAGCCGCCGCACGAAAATTTCGCGTGGACGCTAAGAGAATCCGAGAATGGTGCCAAAAGAAAGCGGAGTTTGAGAATGCAGCAAACCCAAGGAAAATACTAAACGGTGGCGGGAGAAAGCCTCTTTCAACTGAGCTTGAGGAAAGAGTACTCGAGTGGATTCACGATATGAGGGCCACGAGGTCAGCGCGTTTCAAGGCGGGCAGTTAGCAAGAAAGGAGAGATCATTTGGCATGAGCTTAAGTCATCGAACGAGACTGATGCCCCCGCTGGTTCTGACAACAACAAAGAGATATCCCAAGAAGTCTTCAAAGCACGCAATGACTGGGTAGCTCGCTTTATGAACAGACATGGATTAACTTTGCGCAAACGTACCTCCCTAGCACAGCATGACCCCGGAAACCTTATTGATCGTGTCATCAGTTTTATTCTTAACGTGAGGCGCAAATTTCATGAAAAGGAGTATGCAAAGGAAAACATAATTGCTATGGATGAAACACCGATCTGGCTTGATATGCCAAGCTCTACTACTGTGAATGAGGCTGGGGCATCGAATGTCACCATAAGGTCAACTGAACATGAAAAAGATAGAGTAACTGTTTGCCTAGCGGCCAAGGCAAATGGGCAAAAACTAAAGCCATTCATCGTCTTCAGAGATGGGAAAAGAGATATAAAGAGGATGAATGAAGACAGACGTTTATCCGGAAAGTGCATCATCCGCTCCTCGGCCAATGGATGGATGAATGAAAGCGGTCGAATGGGTACAGTGTGTTGTAGGCCGCCTATCATTTGCTCCGAGACTTCTTGTCTGGGACACATACAAATGCCATATGACGAATGGAGTAAAAGAAGCCCTTCGGCAGGCTGGTGTCGATTCAGCGTTGGTACCTGGTAGCTGCACAAAATATATCCAGGCTCCCGAAGTGTCATGGAAAGAGCCTTTTAAGGATCTGTGCCAAATAGCGTACAATGACTGGATGGCAGAAACAGAGCATGAAGTAACCCCGGCTGGTCGAATAAAGGCACCTTCACGGCGCAGCTGTATCGAGAAAATATTATCGGCCTGGGAAAGCCTCCCAAATGACGTAATCAAGAAGAGTTTTGAAGCGTGTGCTGTCTCATTGGCCATAAACGGATCAGAGGATGAGGTGTTTATACTAGTTTACGATACGTTAATTTTGCCATTGTTTGTTTATTGCGATATCGCTTTGAGCCGCCTGTTACAACAAGACCAGGACAGACTACAGCGTCTACAACAAAGATCTATACCCGTATAATGAGAATTATACTAGGGCCGCGGAGCGGCCTGAAGTTATAATACAAATTAAATGAACAGATGAAGTGAGAAATATATGAAACAGAAAATGGTAGGAATTTCCCGGTTAGTGCTTCAAACCACTTTTTAACGCCATGAGAAGGGCGACCCCCCCTAAAGAAACAATAAAAGGGGCCTGGGTATACCCACTAGGCCCTGGGACCTAGATCTCGTGGTCCCATGATGCTTCGGTGGCCTTTTGACGCCATGCAATAGACAGGCAAAAGAGAAACCCCATAGAAGGGAGGGAAGAAGGGTGGTAAGCTCATATATTTCTCACTTCATCTGTTCATATAATTTGAATTATAACTTCAGGCCGCTTCGCGGCCCTAGAATAAATCTCATTATATTTCAGAGACTCCGTTCGAAATATATGAGAAAACAAATGGTAGTTTTTAACGCTGCTACTAAGAGCAATAAAACAGCCATGGTTCCACATAACAAAAACATTTAAGTCGTAGATGCACCACGCACAGAATGAGCTTTAAAAATTTGACTGTCTATTCCTGCTACACTCATAAAGGTTTGTAGCTAACGCCCCAACGATGTAGAAGTGACCAGTTTGTGGAGGCGTTTAAATGAAATAAAAAACTTATCGGGAAGATAAAACGGGATAACGGGTCGAACGTTCCTGGATGATTTTAGATATTGTCTAAAACAATCTATGGCACAGAGCTTCTTGTCTTGGTCAAAGCGGGCAAAAAATGCTTCCGCTGGTTTATCTGCACTGCCAGTTTCTCTAGGGACGGCGAGTTTGAAAAACACCCCTTCTGGAAGGACGCTACAATGTCTGAGATCCAGGGAAACCAAGGCAGAAATCCGTTCAGGACAGATTAATGCAAACGGGGTGACTAACTTCATTGAGATAGCTTTAAGTAATAGGGTGCTGATTTTCCCCAAAGAAATCATGTATTTAATCATAACATCAACATTCCAGGTATGGGAATACCTGGGCTTTGTTATTGAAAGCTCCTTTAAGGAACCTAGTAACGTAAGGATGCTGGCCCACTGAAAAAACCATGTATCTTTGGATGAGTTGACGAAATAGCTAGGCCTTCGTTAAAGAGTTCTGTTAAGAAAATTAGAATGTCACTTATAGATGACGAAAGATGATCAATTTGCGGTCCAGAGATACGATCGGCAGCGTTTCGGTTCAGGTTCAGGTCGGTCGGGTCCGTTAAGAGGGTTGGACCGTTCGGTACCAACACTGGCTGAGATATAGAAGTTTCAGCAGAATCGGCCACCAGAGCTGGGCTTGCTAAACTGGAGCGACGAGAATTAGATGGGTTTGGTCGATTGTTACTTTTGTCAGGGCCTTGGATAACCGATTGAAGGGGGGGGGGGGGGGCGGGGGGGCTTAGCCCCGTAGTGGAGCCCAGTTTATCGCAAAGGCTTCTGCGTAGATGGCTCCAGGGTCGGGTCTCCAACTGATGTAATCCGTGAGTTGGTTGCTTAGACGACTCGCAAGCAGATCCGTCTGACAATTCAGCAGAAAAGGCTGAGTTTTGCTGGGACCAGCTTCCACTCGCTCATGTCCTTGAATTCTCTGGACTCCATGTCCGCTGAGACGTTGTCTCTTCCTGGGATGTGAGAAGCTATCAGAAGGATGCCTCTTTCCTGACACCAATCCCACATCTCTAAGGCCAGAGTCGTATGTTGGGAGAACGTGTACCCCCTTTGTTGTTGATGTAAGCGATGGCGGTAGTGTTGTCTAGCCAGAGAGATACAGTAACGTGAAACTTACCTTTGAGAAAGGTTTTTCAGTAAAGCCAAAAATGGACGCCTTTAGCTCTAAATAATTGATGTGTTGGAGAGACTCCTTTTGTGACCATCCTTTTGCACTCTAACCTTTCTTGGATACGTCAGTTGTGATCACATCGGCGGAGGAAGGTGCACGGGACTGCCGTTTGCATTGAGGGCGTGTTTCAACCACTAAGCACGTTCTACTCTGGCACTAGGTGACAGGGCAATCAAAGCGTCGTAAGACTCCTGGTTCATTTGTAGGCCCCATATCAGACCTGACTGCAAGTGACGAAAGTGTATCGGAGCTCGCCAAATGGCTGGTCTCGAGGACTCTAACAGGCCTATTAAACTTGCTGGGTTTCGCAATTGATACTTTGAGAAACGAGCAGCCGGCGACAACAGTCTAAAATTTTTGTTGGCCTTTTCTGCCAGGAGTGATATTATCATGCACCTTGAGTCGATTTGGAAACCCGGGAAGGTTATCACATGTGTTGGAATCAGTAATGATTTCTTGAGGTTTATTGTAAAAACCTAGGGACTGAAGGAGAATCACTACCAGCTGAGTATTTTTTTACTGCTACCTCCATTGTGGCAGCCAAAAGAAGAAAGTCGTCCAGGTAAATAAGGACTCCAATGGTCTTGCTCCTCAGGAATGCGGCAACAGGTTTTAGAACTTTCGTAAAAATTCTGGGGGCTGAAAACAGGCCGAATGGAAGAGCTTTGAACTGGTAACATGTTCCCTTCCAAAAAAAGCCAAAGAACTTTCGGGAAGACTTACCGAATGGTTTGAAGCACAAGGAAAAAAGCCACCGAAGCATCATGGGACCACGAGATCTAGGTCCCAGGGCCCAGTGGGTATACCCAGGCCCCTTTTATTGTTTCTTTAGGGGGGTTCGCCCCTCTCATGGCGTTAAAAAGTGGTTTGAAGCACTAAACTCCTACCATTTGTTGTCTCATATATTTCGAACGGAGTCTGTGAATTATAATTACGTGTTGCACACGCTCCTCTGAGGCAATGAATCATTTACGTTGGTCGAATCTTTTCAAGACGCGCTCTTATCTCCAAGTTATTTTTTGGCATTTTTTATCACATTTTCGAACATTCAGATTTTGGGAAAAGCACGTTTCTTTTTGGAGGAGCGAAAATTTTTAATGAGCTGCCCACCAACAACGAAAACCGAAGACATAGAGACTTTCTGCCGCCGTGCAAAAGGGTTTTTATTATCGTAATATTTGAGCTAAGGCGTACGTGGCCTTCACGATGACTTTCCAAGATCAAGACCTGTCATACAAAATGGCCGATATTGCACAGTTTGGACGATTTCTAAAGACCCTGGAGCTGTTTTGTTTATTATTATTATTATTATTATTATTATTATTATTATTATTATTATCGTTATCGTTATCGTTATCGTTATCGTTATCGTTATCGTTATCGTTATCGTTATCGTTATCGTTATCGTTATCATTATCGTCATCGTCATCGTCACCGTCATCGTCATCGTCATTGTCATCTTCGTCGTCATTGCCATTGCCATTATCATTATCATTATCATTATTATTAGTATTATTATTTTTTTTTTCCTTTTTGGGCTGACAACAATCCGAAAGGTATTTAAAAGTAAATACGAAAGCAATTTTATGGTTAGCTCGAGACTCGAAGCGAAAATTGGAGGTAAACGAACGAGAGACTTGTGCTTTGCAATGTGGACATATGTTGTTCAAATGCAACTAAATTCGCTTCGGATCGCAGTTTTTACATTCAGAATCTCGATTAATTATTGAATTATGTGTATTGAGTCGTTTTTGGGAGCGTAAACTTCAGAAAATTTAGAAAAAGCTTCGTTTGGTTGGGACAATAGGTTTATAATAAGGACGCGTAAGTTAATCTGAGTTAATATCTTCTTGCGGTCGCCATGGTAACGGAAATGTGACTCCTTTGTTTGCGCGTCGAAAAAAAACTTAGTAAACTCCAGTTTCGGTCATCTTTGGCTCTGTTTTCAGGAGGTGTTTTTTCATAGAATAAGGAAAATGATTTCCCTCTAAATCGAATTCGACTAGGAGAGTGGAAATACAGTTTTGCTTTGTTTGTTTGTTTGTTCGTTTGCTTTTCCAACATTGTTTTTTTTCTTTTTTGCCAAATTTAATTCATTTAATTTTTCGAAAACAAATACTACTAGCTTCCATGAAGACAAACTTTTTTGGCTACTAGAAAGTATTTTTATTAACTTTTAAATGAGATATAGTGGACTAAATTCTCCTGTAAATATTTGTTGAGATATTAAATAAACAAACTGTATATAAGACATTTTCCTGCCTTTTGTTTGAGACCTACAAAGCAATGTACCTGTTTATCTAGACTCACAAAGTCAAAAAATCTATATAAATAATTAATGCAAAGAGTAAAAATTCTGAAAGTTTCGCAAATGGCTGGATAACAAATTGTCTTATATTCTTCGAGCTATTTATTTGCCACATATTTAACAGGGACATTTTCAGTTAAACGATTACCATTTCGGAAATTCAGCAATTCAAAGATTTTCTGAAAAATTTCCCAGAAAATCTCTGAACTATTTACTCCTGTTTCGAAAGTTCGGTCAAATGGAAAAGACCCCTTATTTCGGAACATGACACATATTTCCGTTGGAAGTCCGCGATGAAAGTTAAAAGAAACTCGAAATTAAAAAAAAAGTAAAAGAAAAAAAAAAAAGGCATAGCAGTATGTGACACTTCACAACACCTCGCTGTTCATTGTACCGAGGATTTCGTTATATAGATGTTCGTTAATTCGAGGTTACTATTGTAGTACTATTTGAGTTGGAGAAGTTATTACCCTACATTAATAATTGTTGTCCCTTGTGTGGCAGATGGCAGATGCTGGTTATCACGTGTCATTTTGGGAAGTTGAAGGAGTATAGGAATCATGTAGGATCTGTTTCACTTCTTAAGCTTCTTTTTCTTTCTCGCAAATGAACTTAGCCTTAAAATCACAAGGTACGTCTAACCACACTTCTTCATATATAGTTACACAATCCTCCTCGACCTGGAAATTATTTGGCTCGTCAGTTCCCCAGTTCTCATACATGTACGCGTTCAATGGACTTCCGTCAGACCATTTCCAATGATTTTCCATGTCAACATCAGTCAGGCCAATCCAGTAGCCCCACGTGACACTCGAATCTGGAGCCAAGGTATTAATGAAGGAGCTTTCGTCGCTGGAATCAATCTTCACAAGCCGGGCATCCATGAAATTGCAAAATGTTTCCGCTTGTTCCCAGGACTTTAGGGTCGAGAAAACGGCATATTGAGAGGTTTCATATGGTGTCCAGTAAGAAGGGCATGCTGGTGAAATTACAAAGTGGTGTGTTGATTAGTGCATGCAAACTCAAATCTCCAGCCACCACATGGACGACGTTGGATTATATTCAAGAATGATTCGCTTCAGGCTCAGTGAACATTGGTGAATATTCACCGAGACGAAGTTGAGGTGAATAATTATTATAGTATAATGTTCAGAGGTGAATACAATAGACTACAAAATAGCGGACTAAAACATAAAAGCACGTACAGACGCAATTGCTCGTGCATGCACGTATGCAACCGTAACTTTAATAATAAGCTTACATATACACTGATTGTCGATCAATTTACTCATCGACTTCGGCAGAAAAAACGAGCGAGTGAAACACTACGAAAAATAAATTCATCCGGTACCTTTGTTTTATCGTTGTTGACTTCATTCAGAGCTGTCATCATCGCCTAAAAATGAGTAGCTTTAGTTTGAAGAAAAATAAATTTCGGTCAATCAATCTGACCTGCTGGCTATCGACGCAACCACTGAGTTTACGATTCGTGAGAACCTTGAATACGAGTTCTTGAAAAAAAAATTGCTCTAAGGGCGACAGCAGTCATTTTGAAAATTCTCCATCCTTTTAAATATCCTGGACTTGGAGTGATGTCTTTCGAATAAATGAAAACTTTATTTAGTAACTGTCCGCAATGGACGAGATAGCAAAGATGGCAAGCCTAATAACCAAGGTCTAGCGGGGCGAATATAGCGTCATATGATGAGCTTTTCGACCAATCATAATGTCCAATTTTTATATTCACCTCTTGAAATTATACTAAAAGATAATGTCTATAGTTTACTTTTGCATTATATTATAAGGTCACCGTATACCTTCAAGTCGGCAATTTTCTTCAAATTTGGATTTTTCGTTCAAAGTAATGATCTCTCCCTAGAGCGCATTGCGAAACACAATGATTTTTTTTTTTAGATTCACGCGAAAATTGCACCAGGAGGTTAACGGTAGTAAACGTCCCCTGTACTGATTGGCTTAATCATCTGAGAACCCAGTTGCAGGTGTTTGTGGGCGGAGTTTGTGAAGCAAGGAATGTTTGCTAACGCAGTTTTCGCGACCATTTTTTTTTTTTTTTTCGCTTAAAGCAGTCACTTTCAAGAGTTTTATTCCAAGGGAATTTGTTCGATTTCTCTTAAATTTAGACAGTACGCAGCTAGTTTACAGTATAAATGAAAAAAAATGTTAGGAAATCGTTAATTCATTTCGAAAAATGTTTTCTCTGAGGGGGAGTTTTGTACGATTACTCCACATTTTTTTAAATCCCATTTCGAAAATGCCCCGCTGATATGTTTACTGCAATTGAACATGGCAAAACGAAGACACATTGTTTTACCGCTTTGGGTGTTGAAACCAAGGAAAAAATTAAATTGCTGAAAAACAAAATTCGCTTTGACTTCTAGCTTTCAAAAGGTGATTCAGGCGCTCGCATTCAGTGGTCCAAATTCTTGGTATAGTTTGATAGCCCGCTCTATAAGCTTTAATTTGGTAAAGGGGTTTAGGTATTTAAAGTTTAACCTTTATGCGTTACATCACATGGACGCGAGACACCTCTGAAGGTATACGGTAACCGTAATTGTTTTAAAATGATAGAGGAAACTAACATACCTAACTATCATTAGCTTACATAATTCTTGACAAGATTATATCACTATTGGAGAATTATATTATACAATTATATCACTTTTGGAAAACCAATATAGTCATTGAATATCTGGTAGATAAGCAATAATAGCTGCTAAACTTTTTTTCATTGTCCCAAATGAAATATCTCTAGTTTATATAATAATTGTTGAAACTAAAGGGGAGCAGGTTTTGGGCAGCAAACTCAGTTCAGAGAGTTATTTTATTATTATTATTATTATTATTATTATTATTATTATTATTATTATTATTATTATTTTCCTGCTTCCTTTGCTGCTGTTGTTTTTTTTGTTGCCGTTAATCCGTCCAACGTTAGATTGCTAACTGAATTAGCCAGAATTCACGTTCCAGGTGCTAACCAAACGTACTAAATCGTAAGCGGGCTGTTGCGTTGGGAAAATGTTGGGGTTATGTATTCTAATGTATATCCTTAAAGTCTATAGTAAATCGAGAACGAAAGTTTGTATTTTGTAATTTGGACTGTGCGGTGGCTGACACGAGAAGTTCTAAATATTTACTAGCCAGGGCTGTTGCCAGTCGATATCCTGTCACCAAGTATAGAATCAGTGGTTATTTCCACGTTATCATCTTTATTGTCTCATTTGCCCTCGTCAAACTACATCTTATATGAGACCACGGGCAAAGAAACCATCCACGTTTTGAACCTGCAAGCTTTCGTTACTTTCCATCAGGTCAGCGCAGAGAGGCCTGAAAGGAGCATCCGAATTACTCAAATACATGTCTACTGTACTTTGAAATATTTTTTATGCTCTAAGTAGGATATTGAATAGCGCGAACGATTGTTAAAGTTGGATGTAAATGCCTCACCCTTAGAACAACCATACACTTCCACTCTCATCGACACGTGATTTTTCCAAGCCACTGGACGGAAACGGATATATCGTGCCTTGATTGGTGGATTGAATTCATGATAAACAACAGAGTCCGGGTTAGTGTTCCCATCAAAAATCTAAACCAACAAGATGAGCAAATGTTATAGACAATTGTTATAAGAAATGTTATGAATCCACAAATGTTATGGCACAAAGTAACGTGGAAATGGCCCATTACACTTGCATTCAAACGATTACCCGTACTAATTAAAATAATTATTTATCACTATCCACCTCAGTGACAACGGCCGTCATCAGTACCATGTTTAATTGAAAGGGATTCAAGATAGAATTTAAAAGCTGTAGCATAAAGAGAATGATGATAAAAATAAGCCCTTAATAGCCCTTAAAACAAAAAGGCAATACAAAAAACGTTCTTGAAGTATGTATCTGGTGTTCTTTTGGCTACCCTATACTTTACCTTTATACTTTCCCCTTGCTCTCTGTAGTACTGAAAGTTCTTCTTATCGTCATTGTACTGTAGATTGTATTTAGTAACCCACTGGTGGCAACAACCATTTCTTCCTTGCGTTGCTACTGCTGTTATTACAAAGGACTCGCAGCCCAAATAAACCTGAAGCCACTGATTAGCATCATTCCTGACGGCTGACCAACCTCCTTTTAATGTTCCAGTGGCTTGGAAGTGTAGTCTGCCCTGCTTAGCGGCGTGGTTGGCGTCAAAATGGGAAGAAGCACTTATCTGTCCGTCACCGATTGTTCCGCTTTGCATCCCAAGAACTCCTTGACAATCTAATTTAGTGAACAGATTTGGTTACAAAGTTTCTTGTAACGCTTGAGTAATTCTCAATTGACTCTCTTAATTAATACCAAATCCAAGGAAATTATTAATCCGCCCAACTGCAGAGCAAATCAGGTGAGCGAATAGACAATCCAGTGATCCAATCCAATCAATCATGTACATACAGCTAAAACGAAACGCCGCAGAATGCGTGCTAGCATACGCGCCCAAGTCACGATTAGTTTGGCTTTTATCCCTGGCTGTACAAAGTGGCGCGAGAGTTTTGAGCCAATCGCTTAGCGTCATAACGCAAAACCAAAATATCGACACTCGAATGACCCCCCTCTAACAAAACTTTAAAGTAACAGAGATGTCCTCTGTGTTTTTCATACCACCCACCGCAGTCCAGAAAAAAGGAACCATCCGCTGAAAATGTTTAACCTCGTTCTTAAAATAAAGATTGTTGTTGTTGTTGTCGTTTTCCTATTTCCAGTTACTGTATTGTGCTTACGTTTAATAGTAGTTTCAAAGTGATGTCTTAAGTCATGGCAAGAAAAATAATCTCTTGGTTACGACAAAATGTATTTCATGAGAGCGCGTATTTCTAGTCGACCAATTTTTATTTCCAAAGTTGTTTGATTTTCCCATACTATATCCCCTGCTTGGGAGAATATTCTTTCTTTTTCTTTTTTTCTTTTTTTTTCAATTAAATAATGTTTTACATTTAAGGGCCCATTAAGGGATCTTTTCGAGCCGTTGCAAAGGAAAATTTATTTTCATATAACCTTGTCATTTTTAGTTAGTTCAGAGTTATTTCATGTGTTTTAACTTTTTCATGATTAGCAACAACAGCGATGACGTCATCAGGCCACGCCCTTGGTCATGTGACTAATACTGAAAAAACGCAAAGGCTCCCAGGCAAATTACTTAATCGGGATTTTTTCATAGATCTACTATTTCTATTTAAATCCTCATTACGCTATGCATAGATTTTGTGTCATTTCTAAAAGGTAAGATTTTTAGAGAATTTTAAAATATTAAAAAATTAGTAATTTTCTGAAGAAAGCATGATTTCGAATAAAGAATGCATAGCTATGTTTCCAACGTTGGCTTTAAACCAAATCCTTCAAAAAAGGGCTGGATTTAATGAAAACCCGCGTTTAGCATTTAAAGAAACCGGAAGTGCCCCCGATATATATTGGAAGTTACCTTATCAGCGTGTGCGCAATTTACACTACCAGCGCACTTCGGTAAGATCAAACAAAGTCACACGGAGTGTTTTTCTGTCTTTCTCTTATTTTGTCTTTGCTTGTACTTTTTTTACTTTGCATTTTGTGAAACACAAAGAGAAACATCTAAAATGTAAGCGAATTTGGAAGTTGTTGAGTTGTTTTTATTTTCCGCGCTCAGGCTAACGTAAGTAACCGGAAGTGAAATTTCACCTCCTTAGCAAAGCGCGCATAAATTGGTTAATGGGCCCTTAAACAAAAGATAAATTGACACATTCGTTCTCACAAAAAAAAAATAAATAAATAAATAAATAACGGTTTTGATACCTTTTGTACACTGTTTTTCACTGTATCGCCCGCGGCAGGCACACCTATATCCTCTTTCAGTGAAACCTACTTGACAGACTTCATACTTCGCATGGCAAGGGTTGCTATGGCAACAGTTCTGTAAAAATAAAAAAACCCACAATCATATATAGATTCAGTAAAGCCTAAAAGCAGAGCTCCTGATTACAATACTTAACCTAGCTTCAGCCTGCGATCCAATCGAAAGCCTATACCTGGATAGCGGTCAACTTAAAAAAAAAAACACAGGAGCCGAATCGAATCGATGGAATTCCGTCAGAGATCGAAATATTACTACAACCATACACACATACCTCGATGCCATGATATGTATAGCTTTTTCTGTTCGATAGCTGGGAGAGTGTTGGGCTTTCATCGGTGGCGTTGTTTAATTGGCATACGTGATTTCCTCCGTCATACGGTCCCACATTTACGGACACACAGTTTGGCTCCAAATAACATTCCACTCGACAGCTCCCCTCATCGGTCACTTTCTCAGTTCTTATTACGTGACCACTGAGTGCTTTGTCTGATGCCGGCTCTTTGAATATTATGATGCGGTCGTATTCATCTGTGAGCTCTTCAAAAGATAAGCACATTTATTTAGCTTCATTTAGTACTTTCATTTCGCTATACTTGACACATTCTTTTTTTTTAATCAATCGGAATTTTAAACTGTTCTGATGGTAAATTTTACTGTCCAGTCAGCAAAGCCGCCACCAGTGAGCGTAATATGTAGATTTTGCCTAGTCTAAAAGCACTAACTCCTATAAATTGCTAATCATGCACTCAACACCATAACCTTTCAAAGAAATTCACCAATAAGCATTTAGCCAAAGTGGCGTGGATGAATTGAAGACCAAATAAGGGAGAAAATCTCCATTAACATTATCTCCAAATCCCTACGTGTGAGTGTCAACTTATAGCAAATCCTGTTCGCTATTTTAAAAGGCACAAATTCTCAACAAAAGATGACCGAGTAAACGAAATGTTAAATAAAATTCGTTTAAGATTGATTATCACTCAAGATAAGGCCGAAAAAAGCATTTAGAAGTCGGAAACGTCTAAAATTGGGTGTTCAAGAAAGTTATTGATGCCAAAGGGTAATTTTAAAGTTATTTTTGCCGACGGCTTTGCAGTCATTTTAACGAGCAGTCCTCTACCAATAACCTTTAAAGAAATTCAGCAATAAGCATTTCACCACACTGACTGAATTAAACAAACAAAACGAGGAAATCTCAATGCATAACATAACGCAAAGCACGAAATGCGAGTATCAAATCCCGTTCGCAGTTAAAACATAAAAGATGGCCTAACGAAACAAATGTTACAGAAAATTTATTTGATGTTAATTCCTTATTTCTGTTTTGTGCGGTAATGGAAGAAAAAGAGGATTATGGAGTTTTTACAGTCTAGCTTGTTTACTAACATTTGCTGCTGGGTAATATTTACATTTTTTTTTTTTTCAATTAACCCACATGCAAACACGAACTGCTGCCCTCAATCTGCATGACGCGCAGATGAAAACAAAACAAATTAGAGACTGCACAAATTAAGAGAGCAGTTATAAAACCCTAATTTTGCTCTATTGATGTAGAGACTTTCAATGTTAACCCAGTGACCACAAATATTGTTTTGCTCAGTGTCATGGTCACTGAAATTATTCCGGTGACGTTGGCTGGGTCAGTTTTAGGTATAAGAAATATTTCATATTGCCAGTTGCCTCACTCTGCTAACCGCGCAAGAAATACTTCTAACCCAAAGGCTCTTTTGGTTTTGTTTATAATAAAATTATAGAGAATTTTTTTCCCCTGATATTTATGGTCCGGTTATAATTTATAGATATAATTTTCCAATGTAACTTGAGATTTCCTTCATTGTACATGAGTTCACCTGTTACTTCTACTGCCAACGTGTAGATTGCTGTCTTTTTATTTGTAACGAAATTGCTCAGTATCTACATTGTTGCTCGATCCCGAAAGATTATTCAAAGGAGTTTATTTTTAGTGGAAACTCTCCCTTTATTCTGTTTACTACAAACTTAAGTGGGTAGCTGCTGGTGCCATATTTGTATTCGAACAAACCCTTAGGTAAACAAGTTTAATGAAAGCAAATATCTGCTGTCATCCCTGATCCAAAGGGATAAAATACAGAACGGATATTAAAATCGTCCGGCCTTCTATATATATCTTCTGTTATTACTACTGCAAACGTTGCTTACCAAACTTTCAGCATTTTATACTGAAATGAATCCATTCCCTTTCGTTTGTTTTTGTTTTTGTTTTTGTTGTTTTTTAATTGTTATACAAAGACTCATCTGTGTTCTTATAAAAAGTTGACCAAATTCTAGACAATGTTATACGTAAATGAAAGAGAGATGTTCTCTATTATATATCTTTGTGAATTATTATTAGTATCATTATTATTATTATCATTGAAAGATCGGTCAAACAGCGTAATCCTCGAGAAAAAGCTGCACATAGAGGAAGATGGCTCGGAATCAATAAAAAAACAAAAAACAAAACAGCTTGAGTAACATTATTCAATTTAATTTATTTCGAAATAGTTCTTAGTTCTCACTTGATAGCAAGTTATGTCGCTTTTAATAATTGAGAATATTCAAAATACGCAAAAAGTGCCAGTTTTCTCGAAACCCTTCAAGTCGTCTTTCGATGCACCTTTCTCACTTTGATGACACTCAAAATGTTTGCTTGTCGTATCCGAATAACATGAATTTAAGAGCGGTCATTAACTCATACTTGAAGCAATGCTCATGCCAGCATTTGAAATAGGATATTTAGCTAATTTTTTAAAAGCGCAGAATGGAAAGTTGTGTTTTTTGGACCAGGAAATTGTATACTATTATTAAATATTTCGGACTAGATAAAATGTGTTATCATGTTGGGAGATTTCTTTCATCGTTAGTAACTGATGGCGAGCCTTCAACAAGCGTTATCAAAATAATTAAGAATAAAACTTCGACAAGAGTTATCAAAATAATTGAGAATAAAACTTACCAGCACACACACACACATCTGAACCTGGAAGTAATCCAAACGAAATCCACATCAGAAATATTAAGACCGTGATGGAGGCCATCCTTCTTTTGCAAATGGTTCAATATGCAAAGGTTTGCGGTAATTTTAATTTGTCAAAATCATCCACGCCCATTTTCTTCATTGTATAATTAATTTAATTTACTGATGTTTGAAGAAAATCACCTGGAACGAAAATACCCTTTTATGGCTTTGTCTCAATCGATCAACTTGCTAACAGTAAGTTACCATAATAGAAAACAAAAAAGGCATATTGACGAATTTTAAAAGCAGTTGTTCTAGTTAACAGGTTTTTTGTTTTTGTTTTTGTTTTTGTTTTTGTTTTTGTTTTTGTTTTTGTTTTTGTTTTTGTTTTTGTTTTTGTTTTTGTTTTTGTTTTTGTTTTTGTTTTGTTTTGTTTTGTTTTTCATATAGAATTCTTAATATTAATATTGCTAAATCAACCATTTTAGGTGTCAAAGTTTATCTTAAGGGTGGTTCCCTACCACCGTTTGACTGCACATACGCTGATAACGAAAGCGTTAACAATTTGCACGCACCCAAGTGAGAACGTAAGAGAACGTACGAAATTGCGAGACGTTCGCCGGGCTCCAATAATCAAAACTGACAATATATATTCTCGTGTTTTCCTAGTGAAATTCTGTGATATTAAGACTAGTTACAGCCTTTTGACTTCCATTGACCCTTTCCTTTTCAGCAATGTTTTTTTTTTTTGAAACGTTTGAATACAGGGAAATATATCAATTCGCAAAAAACAAAGGAACTAAAAATTGTGATAGATTTCACCCACGGAAATACAAAACATCACAATTAATAATAACAGAAGCATATCACCTAGAAGCGTCTAAATTCTCCTTATATGTTCGGAACAATGCTGGGGTTTTTAGCCTACCAATCAGAACCACGGAATTTTTTGTCTAAATATGGAATCAACGGATTGAGGTAAGTTTGTTTAAATAATGGCGGCCTTTTGTAGAGTGGCTGCGGCTTCGACAAATTCTGGATCGGACCGGATCGGATCAGGGAACGGATCACTGATCGGATCACGGATTGGATCACGGATCGAATCGCAGATCGGATCGCGGATCGGATCGCGGATCAGATCGCGGACGGATCACGAATCGGATCGCGGAAAAAAAAATTATAGAAAGTGAAAAATTAAAATTCAAGATTCAAAATTAATGCGTGGTAATGCGTGGACCCGAAGTGAACTTGTAGTTTCCCGTCCTTGATAAACGACTTGTACTCTTTGGTAGACGCAATTACATCATTTGGCGGATCAGAAATTTCGCCTGGGACTCGAATGGCACAGTCGCAGCCATAGCATTTAAAGGCCTTAGTGTCCTTTAGCCATTTAAGTTTATACTTGCGGGTTGCGGAGCTCTTCGGCTCTTCTTTCAGCGGGGCCTGCGCTCCATTATGTCACGCAGACTTTATATTGGCTTGTCACGGAACACTTCTTATTTTCATTTAACATATTTTAGTTTTCCACTTTTTTATTCATTTATTATCTTATAAACAATTTGATATATATGTATATATTTTTTAACCTTTTTTTGTGATCCGACCCGTGATCCAATCCGCGATCCGGTCGGGGCGTTTTCAACATAAAGATGATTTTCAGACTTGTTTTGATACAAAACAAAATGCTTACCTGCAATTGATCATCTCTGGCCTTGATATTACAATAGCAGCTCCTGGAAAAAGCTCGTTTGATTCTCTTGATGAGCGCAGAAAAAGGTTGAGAAACGACAATCTACTCTCAACACGAAAGCAACAACTGTGTCCGCCATTGCTCTGGCAGAGACGAGATTTTGTGACGTACCAGTGTGCAGCACTCCATATTAGGAAGTAAATTTTGATTGGTTCGCTGAAAAACCCCAGCATTGGATCGGTGTTAATCGCTTCTAGGTGATATTCTTCTGATAATAATAATAATAGATTTATATAGTGATAAAATTACAAAATATTCTTAAGCGCTTTACAATGTAAGATTAAGATTACAGTAAAAATATAAGAAAAATGTGTCTAAAAAAATACAATTTACGAAGCATATTATAAAACTATGGCATGCTATACGCTAATTTAAAAAAAGTAAGTTTTTAACTTTGATTTAAAAACAGCTAGGGTTGGATTTATTTCACGAGGATGTTTGTTCCAGAAAAAAGGTCCAGAGTGTGCCAAGGCACGATCACCAAATGTCCTGTGCACGTGTTTGGTTCTGGGAACAGCGAGGAGGTTATGGTCTTGGGAGCGCAGGCGATAAGTTACGTTAGTCTTTATGTGTAAAAAGTCCTCTATATAGTCAAGTGCTTGATTATTAAGAGCTTTGTAAACAAGAAGTAACAGTTTAAACCGAACACGAACCAGGAAACCAGTGCAGGTCGTAGAAGGCAGAGGAAATGTGGTCAAATTTGGATAGGCCAACAGTTAGTCTAGCAGTGGCATTTAATACTTCTTGACGACGATCAGATTAACAAATTGACGTCTGTCCTCTTAATGATGATAAATTGCGGCATAACATTGTCAACTCTGCTGTGGAACCACGAGCCACAGGCGAGTGGTTCCGCAGTAAACTTTGACAATGTTATGGCGAAATTTATCATCAATAAGAGGACAGACGCATGAAATAAACTGATGTCAATTTGTTTTTTACAATAACAAGACCCCAAACTGGTCAAAGGGTCAGTTTGACAGCTGAAATTTGAACTTGAAAGCTTGCATAAATTAAAATTTTATCCGTCTGTACTCTTATTGATGATAAAAATGAGGCAATCAGCGCGCGACAAATTAGACAGTTATTGTAAAATTGGTAATTAGGGACACCAAAGAGAAGAGAATTGCAGTGGTCCAAGTGAGAAGAGACAAATGCATAGACAAGAGTTTTGGTAGTCTCAGGACTGAGGAATTCCCTTATTTGCTGAATTTTGTACAGACCACAGAATGCTTTACTGCAAATCCTGCCAATATGGACTGACATAGACATCGTAGTGGTAAACCAGGAGCCCGGATTGCGAACACTTTCTAGAGGTTGGATAATGGGGTCGCCAAGAGTAATGGGGTCAATTGAGATTTTGACAATTGATGGCTGGAGCCAATAATTAAAAACTCAGTCTTTGCGTCGTTGATTATAATGAACGGTTATGAATTAACCAAGCACGGACATCGGAAATACAGGCTTCCACAACCGCTAGAGCGTGATCTTGAGACAAAGTGCCGTCTGGTCTAAAAGAAAGGTAGAGTTGGGTATCATCGGCATATCCATGAGCAGAAGGAAGATTGCTGGCGATAACATGATATAGCCGTGAAACGTACAAAATAAACATCACTGGGCCCATGCAACTACCCTGTGGGACACCACGGTTCAGACTTAAATCATTTGAAAAATTGTTGCTGATATGAACACGTTGCTTTCGATCAGATAGATATGGATCAAACCAATCATGGGCGGAGTCAATTAGTCCAAAATTATTTTCAAGGACATCGAGAAGAATTTCGTAGTCGATGGTATCAAAAGCTGCACTCAGATCTAATAGCACTAGCTAGGAGCGTTACTTCCTGATGATCCATCGACATGAGAATATATATTGCTCTGAACTTTATTCAAGGCAGCTTCAGTTGAATGAAATCTCCGGAATCCTGATTGGAACTTTGGAAGAAGTTGAGAAACAACTGCTTTTTCAACAGTCTTCGAGATGAAAAATTATTAAAGCAAAATTTTAAAATGAAATTCTTAACAAAATTACAGTTCCCATTGAAACATCACGTTTCTTGAGTGATCATGTGCCCTAACAAACTTTTTGATAAATTTTGGTAAAGTTAACCCAGTTTGGAGTCCATCGCTCAAAACTTTCAAAGTTACAAGGGTTTAACGTCTGTCGAGTCATCAGCAGCCCCACCCTCCCTGTCTCTTTGCCACAACGTGATCAATACGCTTAATGCAGGCTTTAAGGTATTTTCTATTGTATTTTTACTTTATCTTTCGATGAGCAGGCGAGTGAACGAGAATACAGCTTTAGCTATCAACCTTCATGCGCTCTCTTTGACATTCCTTGGTTCTGCTTAATTTTCGGAAGAGATTTTGGCGTTGTTGATAGTCAGTTCTCAGTTCATGTCATCGCAGCTTTCCTTGAAATCGTAACTGCGGCAAGCGAAATTTGATTCACACCCGATTAAAACAACATACAGCAGATTTTATTGTGTAAAACGTGTACAAGAAGCTGATAAAACGTTTCTAAAAAGCTTGCTCTCCGTGGACTCATGTTACTAAGGTCTTAAGCATGATTACGTCAAGGTCTTAACAAAAGTTTCTACTCTACAACAATTTACAGTGCACTGTGTCTGCCTTGTTACTTGCGCTAGAGAAAACCAACCTAGCTATACACGTATAAATTCCGAAAAGTTTTTTGCTTTAGCATATACATGTGACTCTAGATTTGTGATTCAATGGAGAATAGCGGACGTGTGGTTTCACTGACTCAAAATACAACTACATAAGCAAACACAGCAGAGTCCAGTTAGCCCAAACATGAATTCACATTTATTGATACACTATAGCTTATTCGTTTACATTTACTCGTCCTTCATGCCAAATTATAGTATTACAATGTTTAAGCATAAAAGGAAACAACAATCTTAAAAGCAAAGAAAGTAAAGGACTGCCGGAGGCTTCTTGTGGGTCTGCATTGGAACGCTATTGGCTGTCAGTCAATTTTGCACCTATCAATTTTAACTGATGTTGTGTGTTCCTCAAAAAAATAAAAAAAGGAAGCAGTTGTCGGTTGACAGTTTAATTCTTGTTCAATTCTCAGCTATCAGCTTAACCCTATCACGAGCCACCATGTGGTGTAAATAGCCACTGCCGCGTACTAATTACTCGAAACGAGGTCTTGGTTATAGCGGCGCATCACTATAGAACAGTTTGTCAATTAAGCTAAGCAAAATAGACGCTCTTGGACATTTCAAAAGTGAAATCAACCGACTCTATAGAAACATTTCGTCACGCCTCCCCACGGCAATCTTGTAAAACAGTACATTGAATCTTTTAACTTAGAGGATTTAGCCCACTGCACTCTAGTTATTGTATACATCATGGCTAACGATTTTACCGTGCTTAAATAAATAAGCTGCTACCACTACTAATACTTCTAGTGGTAGTGCTATTACTAGTACACCTACTAGCACCCTTTACTGTATATCAGCTAATATAAGGCCCGAGGCCGAGACTAATTGTCCCCCGTTACTCTACGAGATCACCTGAAAACTAATCCGAATATTATTTCACGCCCAAATCAAGGCACTGGGCCAAGCAATTTTGATTTATTTTACGGCATGGATTTTATGAACGGCCGGACTTGAAAAAAAAAAAAGAAAAATGTTATAGGAAAATAGGTATCAACCTATACTGATGCGACCTGATTTTCACTAAACAACTGTCCAAAATAATTCATCCTTGGTTATGGAGAAACCTGCTCACAAATATATCCAAGCTGCGCATCACATTCTAGGTCATTCCACTCTCCGTTATAGCCGCTGAAGGTATACGACCATGAGTACCATCCGTTTTGCAATCTGATCTTCATGCTCCCCTTCACTATATGTCCACAAGTTTGATTACCCTTTTGGTTGTTTGGGTTACTACCTCGCCAGTTGGTGTAGTTTCCTAGGGGACCTCCATGCGTCCAGATCCACTCTCCCTCCTTCACCTGATCACTTAGACCGATCCAGTAAGTCACTGCAGATGCCGTGAGGAACGTCCTTGTAAGGAATTCGTTCTCCTCTGCGGATTGGATCTTTACCAGCTGCGCTCCTTGTCTTTTGCAATTGGCCTCCGCAGTGTTCCAAGCCTCTGGTCAGTGAATACTTTGTAACAAAAACCACAAAGTGATCCTCCACCTGGAATGAAATCTAAAGGAAGAAATTGAAATCATATATGTTTTTTTTGTTTTGTTTTGTTTTTTTTGTTTTGTTTGTTTGTTTGTTTGTTTTTTTTACATTATCTGAACAGTTATCCGTCCATGAAGGGCACAGGCATGCTTACAATATTTGTCCATTGCTAAGGACGTTCTGTATGCTAGGCTTTAGATGTCAAAAACCTTTTCTGTGCGTTTTTATGAGAGATATTAAAGTTTTCATGTTCTAAGAGTTATGGGTAAATGTACCAGTCTCCATGTTTTTTTTTTTTAATTATTATTATTATTTTTTTATTATTATTATTTTTTTTTCTACCAAGAATTGTCTATATGTATGAAAAACAGTTCACCATTCAAAATGCTACCAAGCCTGTAGATAGAGATCGTTGCGTGTGTTTGCTGATATTTTCTCGTTGTCTAAAGGACATTACACAGACTCTCTGGAATCAAAGTGCACCAACTCAAAGAAAAGATGTTGGAAAGCCATGCTTGATATTTTATTCAATTTCGCGGTACGATTTTATTATATTGATAACCGCCCATATCTTCACGGATACACATACGTCAATACCTTCATTACATCGTTCGCCTCTATACCCCTCACGGCAGTCGCATCTATAACCTTTTTCTGTAAACCCCACATGGCAAAAGGCATATTTCCCCGGGCAAGGTCTGCAATGACAAGCATTCTGTTAAAGAAAAAAAAAAAACATATATAAAGTAAAATAATTACAGGGAAAAAAAGTGTTTTAATTTTTTTTTTCTAATTTTTAAAACCGAAATTTGGAAGAGCAGTCTGAGATCAATGAAATTAATAGCACTGCTAGCCCTTATGATCGTGCACATTGTCATATGAATGGTTTCGCGAGAAGACTTGTTTTGACACAGAGGCAATAGGCAGCGCTGAAAAGGCTTATTGCTTTTGTTCAAGTGAGATGAAGTGATGGGGTAAACGACAAGAGAGTTAACAGCCTATATGTCCCTTATTCAAAAGGTAATCCCTTAAAGGAACTTCGTCATGGCATTTTGAGTAATTTTAGCCAGGTACAAAAATTACCTTTCAATTCGAGGAAACCTAGAAAAAGAAGTTTACTAAGATAAAACAAAAAAAACACCAAAGAAATAATATGTACAAAAACATAAAGGAGAAAGGGTGGTCAAAGATGGAGAAGATTAACACGGATTACAAACAACGAACTTGAAACATTTAGGATAACCTTTTCAAGATGGGCAAACCATGACGTAGCTCCCTTAAGATTTATTTTTAGATAACTCTCGGATTCGAAAATCCCAAGAGGGTTTTGCCCACACTTTTGCTTAAGTGGACAGGCTAAGCAATAAGCGGCTAAATTGCACGCTTCGTCGTGATCCTCCTTGAACTAGTGCGAGCGTCAACAGGGCGGAGAGACTCGATCTTTCGAGTCCTGACAAAGGAAATCAATTTAGTCTCATCTAGTTATACCTCAACAGCATGGTAAGTATAAAGTTGTCTCTCCACCAACGAAAGATGAGATGGACATTTATCTGTGTCATTGTTGAACTCACAAATGTGATCCTTTGTCTAAGGGTCCCACTTGACTGACACCCAGTTTGGTTCCAAGTAACACTTCAGTCGGCAGCTTCCCTCATCGGGCACTTTCTCCGTTCTTATCAAGTGACCTTCCAGTGCTTTGTTTGAAAATGGCTCCTTGAATATTAAGATACGGTCATATTCTGTCTCGAACACTGCAGAAAATAAAGAGGTTGAGATACTTCACAGTGTACTTAATACGCATTTTCGTTTCAGTAGGAACGCATTTTTGCGTGTGTCTATGGCAACTATGTAAAACTAGTTTGAGCAAACCAATGTGATGTGTGCTTTTCTAAACCTTTCTCGACCAACTTTCAAGTGTCAATCACACACTTCATCAAAGTATACACCCCAAAGCAAAGTGTAACTCGCAAATGGATTGCCAAATGCGCGTGCGTATTTTGACTTCAGGAAGACTGAGTTCGATCGACATTTGGTTTATTCGTTGGCGGGTATACTTAAAATAATTCATCCTGATGTCCTTCTCTATTTAGGATTTATTTGTGGATCTTATCTATTTTCTTCAGGACAAATGCGCAGTAATCAGAGATTTCGATATCTGCATGTAATGGCCAAGATTCTTCCCACAGTACGGTAAAACATTTACCTGATAACTCGCGTAATCGAATGTGTATCTCCATCTCCAGTATCCACCGCCTCACTTGTGTGAATGAAATGTGCCAAACGTGGGCAGGTGTAAAAACAATTTCCAACGAAAGGTTACTAATTGAAACAACAAAACCTTGCTTGCGTGCAAGATTAAGATTAAGATTCTTTTGAATTCTCAACTCAAAAACGAGGTTATTCAGACTAATTTAACACTTACAAAAGAATTTATAATTGACAGCCATTAATGAAAAGGGTGTATAAGACCTTTTGCCTTTTTTTTTCCTTGTTGCCTCTAGAGTATTTTCTAAGATGCTTAGGCATTATATTATTCTCTCTTTACAACTGCAATCAAATATGGCAAAGGCTCATTTCTTTCAATATACTGCCGTTTGTATGCTGCCCCTAGGGGAAATTTGCTTTCTGTTGCTGCTCGTATTGCCTCTGACGTGCAATGGGTGATTTTTTTCCGACTCTCAGAAAGTGGATTTTTTTTAAATTAGGCTTTCCTCGTTTATCATTTATCAAACGAAGAAAATTATAAAAACTAAAAAGTTCAAACGCGTTTTTTCTTTTCCTCAATCTACAAAATATTTACTTGTTGAGGTATACCTGCCGTCCTTGCATAAATTATTTGTTTAATGTAGATTATAGCTCCCTAGGTGAGCCCTTAGAGATCTTGAGGCAATCGCGCGTGTATTATTTTATGTTAAAATAAAATATAAAAATTGACACTCGATGACTGGTCCCGAGAAGAACAGTGATCTCGAGATCAAATGATTTGTTATATAGCAAAACAAAACCTAGGCAAATTGTTGAAAACGCGTTGAGATTCCAGCGACAACATCAGGCCACCTTCAGCTACACGCTCTGATCGCGTGCAACAGCGGTCAACATTTCGCGGGTAACAATGAACTTTTTTCGCGTTTGACGCCATAGTTTTTGCAATGCTGCTAGCTCGTGGCACCTGGTGTTAAACAGTTTCATTGTTAGATGTCATGTGACCATAAACTACCCAATGAATGGGCGCGCTGTAGCGGGAAAAACGCGAGCTATATAACAATATTACAGATGGCGCGCGTAGCTTAGTTATCTGAACTCAAACTCACACGATCACAAGATTTTCTTTTCAAGCAAAGATACTTTTCTTATTTTTATTTGGTACGGGAAAGAAAGAAAAAGAAGATTATGGAATTCATACAGTCCAGCTTGCTCACTAACGTTTGTTGTTGTTCATATTTATATTCACACTAATTATTAAAACACAAGTAGGTACGAGCTGCCACCGCCAGTCGGCATGAGGTGCAGACGAAAACAAACGAACAAACAAAAAACAAATTAAAAAGTTCCACAGATTTAAAGGGAACACTTGTGATGCCCTGTACCATGTTTTTCTAGCTATTTCAGAGAATTAACTATTAGCCCAATCAATAAAAGTTGATTTGCACAATGTCATAATAATTGAAATCATTCCTGTGGCATGGGAACGTCACTTCTGGGTTTAATAAATATCTCATTTTTCAAAGAGACTTGTTCTGCTAAATGCGCTAGAGGTGCCCCTACACCAAGGAGGTTTTTGTTTTAGTTTATTCAAAATTACTAGTGCAGTTATAATTTATAGTTCTTTGGTCCCAATGCAACTTAAGACTTCTCTCACTGCATATAAATTCATCTGTTCCTCTCTACCCCTTGGAGGGCTTTAGGGTTAGGATGTTTTAAAATTTAACTAATGTTAAATATTTCGGTCTCGGTAAGGTGCGTTAATGTGTTGAGCGATTTCGTTTATTATTATTATCTGTTGCCGAGCCTTCAACAAGAGTTATCAAAGTAATTAAGAATAAAACTTACCAGCATATACAATGGAAACTAATCCAAACAAAATCCACATGAGAAATACAAAGACTTTGATTGAGGCCATCCTTCCCTTGTCGCTTTGCTCAATGTCTTTGATGTTAATACTCTTTATAGTGTAACAGGTAAATTCTAACTTTTGTGGTAATTTTTTCAGTTGTCAAAGCAACCACGTCTATTTTCTTCACTGTCTAATTAATTCAATTTACTGACGCCTGAATGACGCTAACAGCAAGAATACGTAAGTCTGCTGTGACAATACAAATATAAACGCTTTCTTCAAAGAAAACCACCTGCAACGAAAACACCCTTTCATTGCTAACACTTTGAAAATCAATATTAACCTTCCAGATCTTGAAATAATTTACGATGTGTGTATATAGTTTTCAAGGAAATGTTCTCTTAAAAGTAAACATCGCATGAAAACAAGGTAATCGTGCCGCTGGTAAATATTTTAATCGGTGACGTCAGAATGACAACTCCCCAAAAGAAACAATGTTAATGACAAGCTCTTAAAATTCTGTTGGAGGATTTGCAGTGTCACCGAAACGAAAGATTAAGAAAAAAAAAATGAAAAAGCAAAGGATTAACTATTTGGAGAAGTTTCCAATCGACCTACGTGATGTCGCTTAATTGGACAAACTGCAACACATGACTGAGTTATTAATTATTAATTATGCCTCTTCAATTTAGCTTTTCAATTATTTCACAATGCTCAATTCGGGGACAAGTGACCAATTTTGAAATCGCGAAACACGTATGATCCCCTTCAAAGTCTTAAGAACTTTCGTGTGGATTCTTCTTGGCTTGGGTGCACTGGTCTTTTCAGGTAAGTGAGAGGTAACTCAACATGTATCTCGTG